>NW_028240699.1:0-123000 GCF_964263255.1 Lissotriton vulgaris | reverse complement strand
TAGGTTGAGGTGGGGTCCCCATACTAGGGGGCCAATCGAGCATAAGGCTCGGAGTTGGTGAGTTACCCAGAATCATAAGCTCAGTTTTCTCACCATTGAGCTTTAGGTGTGAAAAAGTCATCCAATGATTTATTGCTACCAAGCAATTCATAAGATTGGGGGGGGAGGTATTAGGCTGATTCATGGATACCACTAATTGTGTGTCGTCGGCATAGGTCACGATATCTAGGCCATACGAACGCACAATGTCTGCCAGAGGTTGTAGGTATACATTAAATAGAGTAGGGCTCAAAGACGAGCCCTGTGGTACACCTTGCTCAAGAGGCCAGATTTTTGAGTGGGCATCGTTCTCGACTACCTCGAAGGAACGGTCCTCCAGAAAAGATTGGAGCCATGTTATGGCCTTCCCTGTAATTCCTATGTGACGTAGGCGGTCAAGGAGGATGCTAGTGTTGACGGTATCGAAGGCGGCACTGAGATCAAGCAACATAATTGCTACAGTGCCGCCTTGATCCATCTGTTTCCTAGCCATCTCCGTCACAGTCAGAAGGGCCGTTTCTGTGCCTAGTTTTGGGCGGAAGCCTGCTTGGGAATCGTGGAGCAGGAGGTTATGTTCCAAGTATTGAGTGACGGACGCGTTAATATGTTTCTCCAGCAATTTGCTAATCCAGGGAAGGAGTGAAATTGGACGATAGTTAGCCATGTTATCGGGGTCCAAGGTTGGTTTTTTTAAGAGTGCTCTAACTTGGGCACGTTTCCATGCTGTTGGGACTGTGCCTGTGATGATAGAGGAGTTTAAGATTTTAAGGATCGTGGGCTTAATGGTGTCTTTAATTTTAAGTAAATGAAAAGGGGGGGCCGGATCGGTAGGTGAGCCAGATTTAATCTTCTGCATCAGAATATCTAGTGACTCCTCATTGAGTAGGGGAAACTCCTCCAGCGTACAAGGCGCCAGCTGTGGTAAAGAGGAACTTTTGGATGGTTTAAATGTGGCGATGATATTCTGTATTTTTTTGTAAAAATATTCAGCCTGGTTATCACAGCGTAGTTGGATTTTGCTGGGGTCAAGAGGAGTAGTGGGGGTGTCAATGAGGGATTTAGCAATTTTGAAGATTTCCCTGGATGAATTTGAGGCACTAGTAATTATACTTTCAAAGTACAAGGCTTTTGAGTCACTAATTTCTGCCTTGTATTTTTTAATTACCTCTTGGTAATTAAGTTTGTCCAGATTATTGCGGGAAACTCTCCAAGTGCGTTCCAGTTTCCTACAGCCTCTTTTCAGCTCTTTGAGTTGAGGAGTGTCCCATGGGGAATTTTTTGATTTGGTTTTTTCTTTGAGAGTTTTCAAAGGTGCCACAGAGTCAAGAGCTGTACACAACCAATTAGTGTAAGCATCATAAAGTAGTGTGGGATCTGTTCCCAATTGGGAAGGGGCCGGGGATAAGGATTCGATCCACTGGTCTATCGAGATTTTTGACCATTCTCTCCCCTGCTGAGTAGTACGGGTAACGACTGGTGCTGGGGTAACTGCTGTCCATTGTATCGGAACCATGTGGTGATCTGTCCAGGCCAGGGGCAGGGGTGTCCCTACCTCTAGCCTATGGTCATTGCTAAATACCCAATCTAAAAGATGACCTTTTTCGTGAGTGGGTTGGAAGCCCTTCTGTGTGATTTGAATGGCTGCCAAATCATCTACTAGAGACCTGGCGATCGTATTACTGGGGTCATCCAGATGGATATTAACATCTCCCAATAGCGAAAAATGGGGACAGGTGATCACTGATTCAGCGATCTTTGAATGGAGCGAGTCCAGGAAATCTCCTATTTGATGTGGGGGGCGGTAAATCAGAATTCCTGAAAAGGTTGTAGTAGGATTGAAGTCTAGGGAAAAGTGCATGCTTTCACAGTTAGATATCGAGGACGGGCTGATCCTGCATTGGTAGTGGTTTTTGACGAGAATGGCCAGTCCCCCTCCTCTCCCCTGCGGTCTGTCCATTCTGTGGAGGGCATATCCCAGTTGCGTAAGGGCAGTGATGTCCGGATCTGGTGTGTCCCTAAGCCAAGTCTCTGTTAGGAATATAGCGTCAGGGCTAGATTCTTCTAAAAGTAGCGCCATTTGCACAGCATGTTTAACTAAGGAGCGACAGTTCACGAGATACATTTTATACTGTCTGATGCTGTGAGGGATAACGTGAGGGCTGGTGAGTGTATAGTTACAATGGGAACAGATACCTGTGGCAGAGGTCGGATGGATTGAATGCCAGCAGGGGATTAGGGGAGGTGACATTAATTTTTTTAAAGAGTAAGAATCATACCGTATAGGCAGAGTGATGGCCTCACTGGTTTGTGCAGGCGCTAGTTTTACTTGTAAGTGGGGTTGGAAATGCTTTTCAGGCTCAGTACTGGGCTCAAAACATGCAGCCCTGAGGTCTCTCATGATAGCAGGTGGTTAAATAGAAATTCGCTGCTCAGCTGACCCGGCAGGAGCAAACGTATGCTAAAAATGTATACAGAATGAGCTTTTCAGTGAATAGCAGCCAGGCACATTTTAGCTAGTTTTACTTGTAAGTGGGGTTGGAAACGCTTTTCAGGATCAGTACTGGGCTCAGAACATGCAGCCCTGAGGTCTTTCATGATAGCAGGTGGTTAAATAGAAATTCGCTGCTCAGCTGACCCGGCAGGAGCAAACGTATGCTAAAAAAGTACTCAGAATGAGCTTTTCAGTGAACAGCAGCCAGGCACATTTTAGCTAGTTTTACTTGTAAGTGGGGTTGGAAACGCTTTTCAGGATCAGTACTGGGCTCAAAACATGCAGCCCTGAGGTCTCTCATGATAGCAGGTGGTTAAATAGAAATTCGCTGCTCAGCTGACCCGGCAGGAGCAAACGTATGCTAAAAATGTACTCAGAATGAGCTTTTCAGTGAAGAGAAGCCAGGCACATTTTCGCTAGTTTTACTTGCAAGTGGGGTTGGAAATGCTTTTCAGGCTCAGTACTGGGCTCAAAACATGCAGCCCTGAGGTCTCTCATGATAGCAGGTGGTTAAATAGAAATTTGCTGCTCAGCTGACCCGGCAGGAGCAAACGTATGCTAAAAATGTACACAGAATGAGCTTTTCAGTGAATAGCAGCCAGGCACATTTTAGCTAGTTTTACTTGTAAGTGGGGTTGGAAACGCTTTTCAGGATCCTTACTGGGCTCAGAACATGCAGCCCTGAGGTCTTTCATGATAGCAGGTGGTTAAATAGAAATTCGCTGCTCAGCTGACCCGGCAGGAGCAAACGTATGCTAAAAATGTACTCAGAATGAGCTTTTCAGTGAAGAGAAGCCAGGCACATTTTAGCTAGTTTTACTTGTAAGTGGGGTTGGAAATGCTTTTCAGGCTCAGTACTGGGCTCAAAACATGCAGCCCTGAGGTCTCTCATGAAAGCAGGTGGTTAAATAGAAATTCGCTGCTCAACTGACCCGGTAGGAGCAAATATATGCCAAAAATGTACACAGAATGAGCTTTTCCGTGAATAGCAGCCAGGCACATTTTAGCTAGTTTTACTTGTAAGTGGGGTTGGAAATGCTTTTCAGGCTCAGTACTAGGCTCAAAACATGCAGCCCTGAGGTCTCCCATGACAGCAGGTGGTTAAATAGAAATTTGCTGCTCAGCTGACCCGGTAGGAGCAAACGTATGCCAAAAATGTACACAGAATGAGCTTTTCAGTGAATAGCAGCCAGGCACATTTTAGCTAGTTTTACTTGTAAGTGGGGTTGGAAATGCTTTTCAGGCTCAGTACTGGGCTCAAAACATGCAGCCCTGAGGTCTCCCATGACAGCAGGTGGTTAAATAGAAATTTGCTGCTCAGCTGACCCGGTAGGAGCAAACGTATGCCAAAAATGTACACAGAATGAGCTTTTCAGTGAATAGCAGCCAGGCACATTTTAGCTAGTTTTACTTGTAAGTGGGGTTGGAAACGCTTTTCAGGATCAGTACTGGGCTCAAAACATGCAGCCCTGAGGTCTCTCATGATAGCAGGTGGTTAAATAGAAATTCGCTGCTCAGCTGACCCGGCAGGAGCAAACGTATGCTAAAAATGTACTCAGAATGAGCTTTTCAGTGAAGAGAAGCCAGGCACATTTTTGCTAGTTTTACTTGTAAGTGGGGTTGGAAATGCTTTTCATGCTCAGTACTGGGCTCAAAACATGCAGCCCTGAGGTCTCTCATGATAGCAGGTGGTTAAATAGAAATTCGCTGCTCAGCTGACCCGGCAGGAGCAAACGTATGCTAAAAATGTACACAGAATGAGCTTTTCAGTGAATAGCAGCCATGCACATTTTAGCTAGTTTTACTTGTAAGTGGGGTTGGAAACGCTTTTCAGGATCAGTACTGGGCTCAGAACATGCAGCCCTGAGGTCTTTCATGATAGCAGGTGGTTAAATAAAAATTCGCTGCTCAGCTAACCCGGCAGGAGCAAACGTATGCTAAAAATGTACTCAGAATGAGCTTTTCAGTGAAGAGAAGCCAGGCACATTTTAGCTAGTTTTACTTGTAAGTGGGGTTGGAAACGCTTTTCAGGAACAGTACTGGGCTCAAAACATGCAGCCCTGAGGTCTCTCATGAAAGCAGGTGGTTAAATAGAAATTCGCTGATCAGCTGACCCGGTAGGAGCAAACGTATGCCAAATATGTACACAGAATGAGCTTTTCAGTGAATAGCAGCCAGGCACATTTTAGCTAGTTTTACTTGTAAGTGGGGTTGGAAACGCTGTTCAGGATCAGTACTGGGCTCAAAACATGCAGCCCTGAGGTCTTTCATGATAGCAGGTGGTTAAATAGAAATTCGCTGCTCAGCTGACCCGGCAGGAGCAAACGTATGCTAAAAATGTACTCAGAATGAGCTTTTCAGTGAAGAGAAGCCAGGCACATTTTAGCTAGTTTTACTTGTAAGTGGGGTTGGAAATGCTTTTCAGGCTCAGTACTGGGCTCAAAACATGCAGCCCTGAGGTCTCTCATGATAGCAGGTGGTTAAATAGAAATTCGCTGCTCAGCTGACCCGGCAGGTATGCTAAAAATGTACTCAGAATGAGCTTTTCAGTGAAGAGAAGCCAGGCAAATTTTAGCTACTTTTACTTGTAAGTCGGGTTGGAAATGCTTTTCAAGCTCAGTACTGGGCTCAAAACATGCAGCCCTGAGGTCTCTCATGAAAGCAGGTGGTTAAATAGAAATTTGCTGCTCAGCTGACCCGGTAGGAGCAAACGTATGCCAAAAATGTACACAGAATGAGCTTTTCAGTGAATAGCAGCCAGGCACATTTTAGCTAGTTTTACTTGTAAGTGGGGTTGGAAATGCTTTTCAGGCTCAGTACTGGGCTCAAAACATGCAGCCCTGAGGTCTCCCATGACAGCAGGTGGTTAAATAGAAATTCGCTGCTCAGCTGACCCGGTAGGAGCAAACGTATGCCAAAAATGTACACAGAATGAGCTTTTCAGTGAATAGCAGCCAGGCACATTTTAGCTAGTTTTACTTGTAAGTGGGGTTGGAAACACTTTTCAGGCTCAGTACTGGGCTCAAAACATATAGCCCTGAGGTCTCTCATGATAGCAGGTGTTAAATAGAAATTCGCTGCTCAGCTGACCCGGTAGGAGCAAACGTATGCCAAAAATGTACACAGAATGAGCTTTTCAGTGAATAGCAGCCAGGCACATTTTAGCTAGTTTTACTTGTAAGTGGGGTTGGAAACGCTTTTCAGGAACAGTACTGGGCTCAAAACATGCAGCCCTGAGGTCTCCCATGACAGCAGGTGGTTAAATAGAAATTTGCTGCTCAGCTGACCCGGCAGGAGCAAACGTATGCTAAAAATGTACTCAGAATGAGCTTTTCAGTGAAGAGAAGCCAGGCACATTTTAGCTAGTTTTACTTGTAAGTGGGGTTGGAAATGCTTTTCAGGCTCAGTACTGGGCTCAAAACATGCAGCCCTGAGGTCTCTCATGATAGCAGGTGGTTAAATAGAAATTCGCTGCTCAGCTGACCCGGCAGGTATGCTAAAAATGTACTCAGAATGAGCTTTTCAGTGAAGAGAAGCCAGGCAAATTTTAGCTACTTTTACTTGTAAGTCGGGTTGGAAATGCTTTTCAAGCTCAGTACTGGGCTCAAAACATGCAGCCCTGAGGTCTCTCATGAAAGCAGGTGGTTAAATAGAAATTTGCTGCTCAGCTGACCCGGTAGGAGCAAACGTATGCCAAAAATGTACACAGAATGAGCTTTTCAGTGAATAGCAGCCAGGCACATTTTAGCTAGTTTTACTTGTAAGTGGGGTTGGAAATGCTTTTCAGGCTCAGTACTGGGCTCAAAACATGCAGCCCTGAGGTCTCCCATGACAGCAGGTGGTTAAATAGAAATTCGCTGCTCAGCTGACCCGGTAGGAGCAAACGTATGCCAAAAATGTACACAGAATGAGCTTTTCAGTGAATAGCAGCCAGGCACATTTTAGCTAGTTTTACTTGTAAGTGGGGTTGGAAACACTTTTCAGGCTCAGTACTGGGCTCAAAACATATAGCCCTGAGGTCTCTCATGATAGCAGGTGTTAAATAGAAATTCGCTGCTCAGCTGACCCGGTAGGAGCAAACGTATGCCAAAAATGTACACAGAATGAGCTTTTCAGTGAATAGCAGCCAGGCACATTTTAGCTAGTTTTACTTGTAAGTGGGGTTGGAAACGCTTTTCAGGAACAGTACTGGGCTCAAAACATGCAGCCCTGAGGTCTCCCATGACAGCAGGTGGTTAAATAGAAATTTGCTGCTCAGCTGACCCGGCAGGAGCAAACGTATGCCAAAAATGTACACAGAATGAGCTTTTCAGTGAATAGCAGCCAGGCACATTTTAGCTAGTTTTACTTGTAAGTGGGGTTGGAAACGCTTTTCAGGATCAGTACTGGGCTCAAAACATGCAGCCCTGAGGTCTCTCATGATAGCAGGTGGTTAAATAGAAATTCGCTGCTCAGCTGACCCGGCAGGAGCAAACGTATGCTAAAAATGTACTCAGAATGAGCTTTTCAGTGAAGAGAAGCCAGGCACATTTTAGCTAGTTTTACTTGTAAGTGGGGTTGGAAATGCTTTTCAGGCTCAGCACTGGGCTCAAAACATGCAGCCCTGAGGTCTCTCATGAAAGCAGGTGGTTAAATAGAAATTTACTGCTCAGCTGACCCGGCAGGAGCAAACGTATGCTAAAAATGTACTCAGAATGAGCTTTTCAGTGAAGAGAAGCCAGGCACATTTTAGCTAGTTTTACTTGTAAGTGGGGTTGGAAATGCTTTTCAGGCTCAGCACTGGGCTCAAAACATGCAGCCCTGAGGTCTCTCATGAAAGCAGGTGGTTAAATAGAAATTTACTGCTCAGCTGACCCGGCAGGAGCAAACGTATGCTAAAAATGTACTCAGAATGAGCTTTTCAGTGAAGAGAAGCCAGGCACATTTTAGCTAGTTTTACTTGTAAGTGGGGTTGGAAATGCTTTTCAGGCTCAGTACTGGGCTCAAAACATGCAGCCCTGAGGTCTCTCATGATAGCAGGTGGTTAAATAGAAATTCGCTGCTCAGCTGACCCGGCAGGAGCAAACGTATGCTAAAAATGTACTCAGAATGAGCTTTTCAGTGAAGAGAAGCCAGGCACATTTTCGCTAGTTTTACTTGTAAGTGGGGTTGGAAATGCTTTTCAGGCTCAGTACTGGGCTCAAAACATGCAGCCCTGAGGTCTCTCATGAAAGCAGGTGGTTAAATAGAAATTCGCTGCTCAGCTGACCCGGTAGGAGCAAACGTATGCCAAAAATGTACACAGAATGAGCTTTTCAGTGAATAGCAGTCAGGCACATTTTAGCTAGTTTTACTTGTAAGTGGGGTTGGAAACGCTTTTCAGGCTCAGTACTGGGCTCAACACATGCAGCCCTGAGGTCTCCCATGACAGCAGGTGGTTAAATAGAAATTCGCTGCTCAGCTGACCCGGCAGGAGCAAACGTATGCCAAAAATGTACACAGAATGAGCTTTTCAGTGAATAGCAGCCAGGCACATTTTCGCTAGTTTTACTTGTAAGTGGGGTTGGAAACGCTTTTCATGATCAGTACTGGGCTCAAAACATGCAGCCCTGAGGTCTCTCATGATAGCAGGTGGTTAAATAGAAATTCGCTGCTCAGCTGACCCGGCAGGAGCAAACGTATGCTAAAAATGAACTCAGAATGAGCTTTTCAGTGAAGAGAAGCCAGGCACATTTTAGCTAGTTTTACTTGTAAGTGGGGTTGGAAATGCTTTTCAGGCTCAGTACTGAGCTCAAAACATGCAGCCCTGAGGTCTCTCATGATAGCAGGTAACCAGGAAATTCGCTGCTCAGCTGACCCGGCAGGAGCAAACGTATGCTAAAAATGTACTCAGAATGAGCTTTTCAGTGAAGAGAAGCCAGGCACATTTTAGCTAGTTTTACTCGTAAGTGGGGTTGGAAATGCTTTTCAGGCTCAGTACTGGGCTCAAAACATGCAGCCCTGAGGTCTCTCATGAAAGCAGGTGGTTAAATAGAAATTTGCTGCTCAGCTGACCCGGTAGGAGCAAACGTATGCCAAAAATGTACACAGAATGAGCTATTTAGTGAATAGCAGCCAGGCACATTTTAGCTAGTTTTACTTGTAAGTGGGGTTGGAAACGCTTTTCAGGATCAGTACTGGGCTCAAAACATGCAGCCCTGAGGTCTCTCATGATAGCAGGTGGTTAAATAGAAATTCGCTGCTCAGCTGACCCGGCAGGAGCAAACGTATGCTAAAAATGTACTCAGAATGAGCTTTTCAGTGAAGAGAAGCCAGGCACATTTTAGCTAGTTTTACTTGTAAGTGGGGTTGGAAATGCTTTTCAGGCTCAGTACTGGGCTCAAAACATGCAGCCCTGAGGTCTCTCATGATAGCAGGTGCTTAAATAGAAATTCGCTGCTCAGCTGACCCGGTAGGAGCAAACGTATGCCAAAAATGTACACAGAATGAGCTTTTCAGTGAAGAGCAGCCAGGCACGTTTTAGCTAGTTTTACTTGTAAGTGGGGTTGGAAACGCTTTTCAGGATCAGTACTGGGCTCAAAACATGCAGCCCTGAGGTCTCTCATGATAGCAGGTGGTTAAATAGAAATTCGCTGCTCAGCTGACCCAGCAGGAGCAAACGTATGCTAAAAATGTACTCAGAATGAGCTTTTCAGTGAAGAGAAGCCAGGCACATTTTAGCTAGTTTTACTCGTAAGTGGGGTTGGAAATGCTTTTCAGGCTCAGTACTGGGCTCAAAACATGCAGCCCTGAGGTCTCCCATGACAGCAGGTGGTTAAATAGAAATTCGCTGCTCAGCTGACCCGGCAGGAGCAAACGTATGCCAAAAATGTACACAGAATGAGCTTTTCAGTGAATAGCAGCCAGGCACATTTTAGCTAGTTTTACTTGTAAGTGGGGTTGGAAACGCTTTTCATGATCAGTACTGGGCTCAAAACATGCAGCCCTGAGGTCTCTCATGATAGCAGGTGGTTAAATAGAAATTCGCTGCTCAGCTGACCCGGCAGGAGCAAACGTATGCTAAAAATGTACTCAGAATGAGCTTTTCAGTGAAGAGAAGCCAGGCACATTTTAGCTAGTTTTACTTGTAAGTAGGATTGGAAATGCTTTTCAGGCTCAGTACTGAGCTCAAAACATGCAGCCCTGAGGTCTCTCATGATAGCAGGTGGTTAAATAGAAATTCGCTGCTCAGCTGACCCGGCAGGAGCAAACGTATGCTAAAAATGTACTCAGAATGAGCTTTTCAGTGAAGAGAAGCCAGGCAGATTTTAGCTAGTTTTACTTGTAAGTGGGGTTGGAAATGCTTTTCAGGCTCAGTACTGGGCTCAAAACATGCAGCCCTGAGGACTCTCATGATAGCAGGTGGTTAAATAAAAATTCGCTGCTCACCTGACCCGGTAGGAGCAAACGTATGCCAAAAATGTACACAGAATGAGCTTTTCAGTGAAGAGCAGCCAGGCACATTTTAGCTAGTTTTACTTGTAAGTGGGGTTGGAAACGCTTTTCAGGATCAGTACTGGGCTCAAAACATGCAGCCCTGAGGTCTCTCATGATAGCAGGTGGTTAAATAGAAATTCGCTGCTCAGCTGACCCGGCAGGAGCAAACGTATGCTAAAAATGTACTCAGAATGAGCTTTTCAGTGAAGAGAAGCCAGGCACATTTTAGCTAGTTTTACTTGTAAGTGGGGTTGGAAACGCTTTTCAGGCTCAGTACTGGGCTCAAAACATGCAGCCCTGAGGTCTCTCATGATAGCAGGTGGTTAAATAGAAATTCGCTGCTCAGCTGACCCGGCAGGAGCAAACGTATGCCAAAAATGTACACAGAATGAGCTTTTCAGTGAAGAGCAGCCAGGCACATTTTAGCTAGTTTTACTTGTAAGTGGGGTTGGAAATGCTTTTCAGGATCAGTACTGGGCTCAAAACATGCAGCCCTGAGGTCTCTCATGATAGCAGGTGGTTAAATAGAAATTCGCTGCTCAGCTGACCCGGCAGGAGCAAACGTATGCTAAAAATGTACTCAGAATGAGCTTTTCAGTGAAGAGAAGCCAGGCACATTTTAGCTAGTTTTACTTGTCAGTGGGGTTGGAAATGCTTTTCAGGCTCAGTACTGGGCTCAAAACATGCAGCCCTGAGGTCTCTCATGATAGCAGGTGGTTAAATAGAAATTCGCTGCTCAGCTGATCCGGCAGGAGCAAACGTATGCTAAAAATGTACTCAGAATGAGCTTTTCAGTGAAGAGAAGCCAGGCACATTTTAGCTAGTTTAAGTGGGGTTGGAAATGCTTTTCAGGCTCAGTACGGGCTCAAAACATGCAGCCCTGAGGTCTCTCATGAAAGCAGGTGGTTAAATAGAAATTTGCTGCTCAGCTGACCCGGTAGGAGCAAACGTATGCCAAAAATGTACACAGAATGAGCTTTTCAGTGAATAGCAGCCAGGCACATTTTAGCTAGTTTTACTTGTAAGTGGGGTTGGAAACACTTTTCAGGCTCAGTACTGGGCTCAAAACATGCAGCCCTGAGGTCTCCCATGACAGCAGGTGGTTAAATAGAAATTCGCTGCTCAGCTGACCCGGCAGGAGCAAACGTATGCCAAAAATGTACACAGAATGAGCTTTTCAGTGAATAGCAGCCAGGCACATTTTAGCTAGTTTTACTTGTAAGTGGGGTTGGAAACGCTTTTCATGATCAGTACTGGGCTCAAAACATGCAGCCCTGAGGTCTCTCATGATAGCAGGTGGTTAAATAGAAATTCGCTGCTCAGCTGACCCGGCAGGAGCAAACGTATGCTAAAAATGTACTCAGAATGAGCTTTTCAGTGAAGAGAAGCCAGGCACATTTTAGCTAGTTTTACTTGTAAGTGGGGTTGGAAATGCTTTTCAGGCTCAGTACTGAGCTCAAAACATGCAGCCCGGAGGTCTCTCATGATAGCAGGTGGTTAAATAGAAATTTGCTGCTCAGCTGACCCGGCAGGAGCAAACGTATGCTAAAAATGTACTCAGAATGAGCTTTTCAGTGAAGAGAAGCCAGGCAGATTTTAGCTAGTTTTACTTGTAAGTGGGGTTGGAAATGCTTTTCAGGCTCAGTACTGGGCTCAAAACATGCAGCCCTGAGGACTCTCATGATAGCAGGTGGTTAAATAAAAATTCGCTGCTCAGCTGACCCGGTAGGAGCAAACGTATGCCAAAAATGTACACAGAATGAGCTTTTCAGTGAAGAGCAGCCAGGCACATTTTAGCTAGTTTTACTTGTAAGTGGGGTTGGAAACGCTTTTCAGGATCAGTACTGGGCTCAAAACATGCAGCCCTGAGGTCTCTCATGATAGCAGGTGGTTAAATAGAAATTCGCTGCTCAGCTGACCCGGCAGGAGCAAACGTATGCTAAAAATGTACTCAGAATGAGCTTTTCAGTGAAGAGAAGCCAGGCACATTTTAGCTAGTTTTACTTGTAAGTGGGGTTGGAAACGCTTTTCAGGCTCAGTACTGGGCTCAAAACATGCAGCCCTGAGGTCTCTCATGATAGCAGGTGGTTAAATAGAAATTCGCTGCTCAGCTGACCCGGCAGGAGCAAACGTATGCCAAAAATGTACACAGAATGAGCTTTTCAGTGAAGAGCAGCCAGGCACATTTTAGCTAGTTTTACTTGTAAGTGGGGTTGGAAACGCTTTTCAGGATCAGTACTGGGCTCAAAACATGCAGCCCTGAGGTCTCTCGTGATAGCAGGTGGTTAAATAGAAATTCGCTGCTCAGCTGACCCGGCAGGAGCAAACGTATGCTAAAAATGTACTCAGAATGAGCTTTTCAGTGAAGAGAAGCCAGGCACATTTTAGCTAGTTTTACTTGTAAGTGGGGTTGGAAACGCTTTTCAGGCTCAGTACTGGGCTCAAAACATGCAGCCCTGAGGTCTCTCATGATAGCAGGTGGTTAAATAGAAATTCGCTGCTCAGCTGACCCGGCAGGAGCAAACGTATGCTAAAAATGTACTCAAAATGAGCTTTTCAGTGAAGAGAAGCCAGGCACATTTTAGCTAGTTTTACTTGTAAGTGGGGTTGGAAATGCTTTTCAGGCTCAGTACTGGGCTCAAAACATGCAGCCCTGAGGACTCTCATGATAGCAGGTGGTTAAATAAAAATTCGCTGCTCAGCTGACCCGGTAGGAGCAAATGTATGCCAAAAATGTACACAGAATGAGCTTTTCAGTGAAGAGAAGCCAGGCACATTTTAGCTAGTTTTACTTGTAAGTGGGGTTGGAAATGCTTTTCAGGCTCAGTACTGGGCTCAAAACATGCAGCCCTGAGGTCTCTCATGATAGCAGGTGGTTAAATAGAAATTCGCTGCTCAGCTGACCCGGCAGGAGCAAACGTATGCTAAAAGTGTACACAGAATGAGCTTTTCAGTGAATAGCAGCCAGGCACATTTTAGCTAGTTTTACTTGTAAGTGGGGTTGGAAACGCTTTTCAGGATCAGTACTGGGCTCAGAACATGCAGCCCTGAGGTCTTTCATGATAGCAGGTGGTTAAATAGAAATTCGCTGCTCAGCTGACCCGGCAGGAGCAAACGTATGCTAAAAATGTACTCAGAATGAGCTTTTCAGTGAAGAGAAGCCAGGCACATTTTAGCTAGTTTTACTTGTAAGTGGGGTTGGAAATGCTTTTCAGGCTCAGTACTGGGCTCAAAACATGCAGCCCTGAGGTCTCTCATGATAGCAGGTGGTTAAATAGAAATTCGCTGCTCAGCTGACCCGGCAGGTATGCTAAAAATGTACTCAGAATGAGCTTTTCAGTGAAGAGAAGCCAGGCAAATTTTAGCTACTTTTACTTGTAAGTCGGGTTGGAAATGCTTTTCAAGCTCAGTACTGGGCTCAAAACATGCAGCCCTGAGGTCTCTCATGAAAGCAGGTGGTTAAATAGAAATTCGCTGCTCAGCTGACCCGGTAGGAGCAAACGTATGCCAAAAATGTACACAGAATGAGCTTTTCAGTGAATAGCAGCCAGGCACATTTTAGCTAGTTTTACTTGTAAGTGGGGTTGGAAATGCTTTTCAGGCTCAGTACTGGGCTCAAAACATGCAGCCCTGAGGTCTCCCATGACAGCAGGTGGTTAAATAGAAATTCGCTGCTCAGCTGACCCGGTAGGAGCAAACGTATGCCAAAAATGTACACAGAATGAGCTTTTCAGTGAATAGCAGCCAGGCACATTTTAGCTAGTTTTACTTGTAAGTGGGGTTGGAAACGCTTTTCAGGATCAGTACTGGGCTCAAAACATGCAGCCCTGAGGTCTCTCATGATAGCAGGTGGTTAAATAGAAATTCGCTGCTCAGCTGACCCGGCAGGAGCAAACGTATGCTAAAAATGTACTCAGAATGAGCTTTTCAGTGAAGAGAAGCCAGGCACATTTTAGCTAGTTTTACTTGTAAGTGGGGTTGGAAATGCTTTTCAGGCTCAGCACTGGGCTCAAAACATGCAGCCCTGAGGTCTCTCATGAAAGCAGGTGGTTAAATAGAAATTTGCTGCTCAGCTGACCCGGCAGGAGCAAACGTATGCTAAAAATGTACTCAGAATGAGCTTTTCAGTGAAGAGAAGCCAGGCACATTTTAGCTAGTTTTACTTGTAAGTGGGGTTGGAAATGCTTTCCAGGCTCAGTACTGGGCTCAAAACATGCAGCCCTGAGGTCTCTCATGAAAGCAGGTGGTTAAATAGAAATTCGCTGCTCAGCTCACCCGGTAGGAGCAAACGTATGCCAAAAATGTACACAGAATGAGCTTTTCAGTGAATAGCAGCCAGGCACATTTTAGCTAGTTTTACTTGTAAGTGGGGTTGGAAACGCTTTTCAGGATCAGTACTGGGCTCAAAACATGCAGCCCTGAGGTCTCTCATGATAGCAGGTGGTTAAATAGAAATTCGCTGCTCAGGTGACCCGGCAGGAGCAAGCGTATGCTAAAAATGTACTCAGAATGAGCTTTTCAGTGAAGAGAAGCCAGGCACATTTTAGCTAGTTTTACTTGTAAGTGGGGTTGGAAATGCTTTTTAGGCTCAGTACTGGGCTCAAAACATGCAGCCCTGAGGTCTCTCATGATAGCAGGTGGTTAAATAGAAATTCGCTGCTCAGCTGACCCGGCAGGAGCAAACGTATGCTAAAAATGTACTCAGAATGAGCTTTTCAGTGAAGAGAAGCCAGGCACATTTTCGCTAGTTTTACTTGTAAGTGGGGTTGGAAATGCTTTTCAGGCTCAGTACTGGGCTCAAAACATGCAGCCCTGAGGTCTCTCATGAAAGCAGGTGGTTAAATAGAAATTCGCTGCTCAGCTGACCCGGTAGGAGCAAACGTATGCCAAAAATGTACACAGAATGAGCTTTTCAGTGAATAGCAGTCAGGCACATTTTAGCTAGTTTTACTTGTAAGTGGGGTTGGAAACGCTTTTCAGGCTCAGTACTGGGCTCAACACATGCAGCCCTGAGGTCTCCCATGACAGCAGGTGGTTAAATAGAAATTCGCTGCTCAGCTGACCCGGCAGGAGCAAACGTATGCCAAAAATGTACACAGAATGAGCTTTTCAGTGAATAGCAGCCAGGCACATTTTAGCTAGTTTTACTTGTAAGTGGGGTTGGAAACGCTTTTCAGGATCAGTACTGGGCTCAAAACATGCAGCCCTGAGGTCTCTCATGATAGCAGGTGGTTAAATAGAAATTCGCTGCTCAGCTGACCCGGCAGGAGCAAACGTATGCTAAAAATGTACTCAGAATGAGCTTTTCAGTGAAGAGAAGCCAGGCACATTTTAGCTAGTTTTACTTGTAAGTGGGGTTGGAAATGCTTTTCAGGCTCAGTACTGAGCTCAAAACATGCAGCCCTGAGGTCTCTCATGATAGCAGGTAACCAGGAAATTCGCTGCTCAGCTGACCCGGCAGGAGCAAACGTATGCTAAAAAT
Source organism: Lissotriton vulgaris (assembly GCF_964263255.1). NCBI lineage: Eukaryota > Metazoa > Chordata > Amphibia > Caudata > Salamandridae > Lissotriton > Lissotriton vulgaris. Next base: position 107,533 of record NW_028240699.1, on the reverse strand, counting down.
GTACTCAGAATGAGCTTTTCAGTGAAGAGAAGCCAGGCACATTTTAGCTAGTTTTACTCGTAAGTGGGGTTGGAAATGCTTTTCAGGCTCAGTACTGGGCTCAAAACATGCAGCCCTGAGGTCTCTCATGAAAGCAGGTGGTTAAATAGAAATTTGCTGCTCAGCTGACCCGGTAGGAGCAAACGTATGCCAAAAATGTACACAGAATGAGCTATTTAGTGAATAGCAGCCAGGCACATTTTAGCTAGTTTTACTTGTAAGTGGGGTTGGAAACGCTTTTCAGGATCAGTACTGGGCTCAAAACATGCAGCCCTGAGGTCTCTCATGATAGCAGGTGGTTAAATAGAAATTCGCTGCTCAGCTGACCCGGCAGGAGCAAACGTATGCTAAAAATGTACTCAGAATGAGCTTTTCAGTAAGGAGAAGCCAGGCACATTTTAGCTAGTTTTACTTGTAAGTGGGGTTGGAAATGCTTTTCAGGCTCAGTACTGGGCTCAAAACATGCAGCCCTGAGGTCTCTCATGATAGCAGGTGCTTAAATAGAAATTCGCTGCTCAGCTGACCCGGTAGGAGCAAACGTATGCCAAAAATGTACACAGAATGAGCTTTTCAGTGAAGAGCAGCCAGGCACATTTTAGCTAGTTTTACTTGTAAGTGGGGTTGGAAACGCTTTTCAGGATCAGTACTGGGCTCAAAACATGCAGCCCTGAGGTCTCTCATGATAGCAGGTGGTTAAATAGAAATTCGCTGCTCAGCTGACCCGGCAGGAGCAAACGTATGCTAAAAATGTACTCAGAATGAGCTGTTCAGTGAAGAGAAGCCAGGCACATTTTAGCTAGTTTTACTTGTAAGTGGGGTTGGAAATGCTTTTCAGGCTCAGTACTGGGCTCAAAACATGCAGCCCTGAGGTCTCTCATGATAGCAGGTGGTTAAATAGAAATTCGCTGCTCAGCTGATCCGGCAGGAGCAAACGTATGCTAAAAATGTACTCAGAATGAGCTTTTCAGTGAAGAGAAGCCAGGCACATTTTAGCTAGTTTTACTTGTAAGTGGGGTTGGAAATGCTTTTCAGGCTCAGTACGGGCTCAAAACATGCAGCCCTGAGGTCTCTCATGAAAGCAGGTGGTTAAATAGAAATTTGCTGCTCAGCTGACCCGGTAGGAGCAAACGTATGCCAAAAATGTACACAGAATGAGCTTTTCAGTGAATAGCAGCCAGGCGCATTTTAGCTAGTTTTACTTGTAAGTGGGGTTGGAAACGCTTTTCAGGCTCAGTACTGGGCTCAAAACATGCAGCCCTGAGGTCTCCCATGACAGCAGGTGGTTAAATAGAAATTCGCTGCTCAGCTGACCAGGCAGGAGCAAACGTATGCCAAAAATGTACACAGAATGAGCTTTTCAGTGAATAGCAGCCAGGCACATTTTAGCTAGTTTTACTTGTAAGTGGGGTTGGAAACGCTTTTCATGATCAGTACTGGGCTCAAAACATGCAGCCCTGAGGTCTCTCATGATAGCAGGTGGTTAAATAGAAATTCGCTGCTCAGCTGACCCGGCAGGAGCAAACGTATGCTAAAAATGTACTCAGAATGAGCTTTTCAGTGAAGAGAAGCCAGGCACATTTTAGCTAGTTTTACTTGTAAGTGGGGTTGGAAACGCTTTTCAGGCTCAGTACTGGGCTCAAAACATGCAGCCCTGAGGTCTCTCATGATAGCAGGTGGTTAAATAGAAATTCGCTGCTCAGCTGACCCGGCAGGAGCAAACGTATGCCAAAAATGTACACAGAATGAGCTTTTCAGTGAAGAGAAGCCAGGCACATTTTAGCTAGTTTTACTTGTAAGTGGGGTTGGAAACGCTTTTCAGGATCAGTACTGGGCTCAAAACATGCAGCCCTGAGGTCTCTCATTATAGCAGGTGGTTAAATAGAAATTTGCTGCTCAGCTGACCCGGCAGGAGCAAACGTATGCCAAAAATGTACACAGAATGAGCTTTTCAGTGAATAGCAGCCAGGCACATTTTAGCTAGTTTTACTTGTAAGTGGGGTTGGAAACGCTTTTCATGATCAGTACTGGGCTCAAAACATGCAGCCCTGAGGTCTCTCATGATAGCAGGTGGTTAAATAGAAATTCGCTGCTCAGCTGACCCGGCAGGAGCAAACGTATGCTAAAAATGTACTCAGAATGAGCTTTTCAGTGAAGAGAAGCCAGGCACATTTTAGCTAGTTTTACTTGTAAGTGGGGTTGGAAATGCTTTTCAGGCTCAGTACTGGGCTCAAAACATGCAGCCCTGAGGTCTCTCATGAAAGCAGGTGGTTAAATAGAAATTCGCTGCTCAGCTGACCCGGTAGGAGCAAACGTATGCCAAAAATGTACACAGAATGAGCTTTTCAGTGAATAGCAGCCAGGCACATTTTAGCTAGTTTTACTTGTAAGTGGGGTTGGAAACGCTTTTCAGGATCAGTAATGGGCTCAAAACATGCAGCCCTGAGGTCTCTCATGATAGCAGGTGGTTAAATAGAAATTCGCTGCTCAGGTGACCCGGCAGGAGCAAGCGTATGCTAAAAATGTACTCAGAATGAGCTTTTCAGTGAAGAGAAGCCAGGCACATTTTAGCTAGTTTTACTTGTAAGTGGGGTTGGAAATGCTTTTCAGGCTCAGTACTGGGCTCAAAACTTGCAGCCCTGAGGTCTCTCATGATAGCAGGTGGTTAAATAGAAATTCGCTGCTCAGCTGACCCGGCAGGAGCAAACGTATGCTAAAAATGTACTCAGAATGAGCTTTTCAGTGAAGAGAAGCCAGGCACATTTTCGCTAGTTTTACTTGTAAGTGGGGTTGGAAATGCTTTTCAGGCTCAGTACTGGGCTCAAAACATGCAGCCCTGAGGTCTCTCATGAAAGCAGGTGGTTAAATAGAAATTCGCTGCTCAGCTGACCCGGTAGGAGCAAACGTATGCCAAAAATGTACACAGAATGAGCTTTTCAGTGAATAGCAGTCAGGCACATTTTAGCTAGTTTTACTTGTAAGTGGGGTTGGAAACGCTTTTCAGGCTCAGTACTGGGCTCAACACATGCAGCCCTGAGGTCTCCCATGACAGCAGGTGGTTAAATAGAAATTCGCTGCTCAGCTGACCCGGCAGGAGCAAACGTATGCCAAAAATGTACACAGAATGAGCTTTTCAGTGAATAGCAGCCAGGCACATTTTAGCTAGTTTTACTTGTAAGTGGGGTTGGAAACGCTTTTCATGATCAGTACTGGGCTCAAAACATGCAGCCCTGAGGTCTCTCATGATAGCAGGTGGTTAAATAGAAATTCGCTGCTCAGCTGACCCGGCAGGAGCAAACGTATGCTAAAAATGTACTCAGAATGAGCTTTTCAGTGAAGAGAAGCCAGGCACATTTTAGCTAGTTTTACTTGTAAGTGGGGTTGGAAATGCTTTTCAGGCTCAGTACTGGGCTCAAAACATGCAGCCCTGAGGTCTCTCATGATAGCAGGTGCTTAAATAGAAATTTGCTGCTCAGCTGACCCGGTAGGAGCAAACGTATGCCAAAAATGTACACAGAATGAGCTTTTCAGTGAAGAGCAGCCAGGCACATTTTAGCTAGTTTTACTTGTAAGTGGGGTTGGAAACGCTTTTCAGGATCAGTACTGGGCTCAAAACATGCAGCCCTGAGGTCTCTCATGATAGCAGGTGGTTAAATAGAAATTCGCTGCTCAGCTGACCCGGCAGGAGCAAACGTATGCTAAAAATGTACTCAGAATGAGCTTTTCAGTGAAGAGAAGCCAGGCACATTTTAGCTAGTTTTACTTGTAAGTGGGGTTGGAAATGCTTTTCAGGCTCAGTACTGGGCTCAAAACATGCAGCCCTGAGGTCTCTCATGATAGCAGGTGGTTAAATAGAAATTCGCTGCTCAGCTGATCCGGCAGGTTCAAACATATGCTAAAAATGTACTCAGAATGAGCTTTTCAGTGAAGAGAAGCCAGGCACATTTTAGCTAGTTTTACTTGTAAGTGGGGTTGGAAACGCTTTTCAGGATCAGTACTGGGCTCAAAACATGCAGCCCTGAGGTCTCTCATGATAGCAGGTGGTTAAATAGAAATTCGCTGCTCAGCTGACCCGGCAGGAGCAAACGTATGCTAAAAATGTACTCAGAATGAGCTTTTCAGTGAAGAGAAGCCAGGCACATTTTAGCTAGTTTTACTTGTCAGTGGGGTTGGAAATGCTTTTCAGGCTCAGTACTGGGCTCAAAACATGCAGCCCTGAGGTCTCTCATGATAGCAGGTGGTTAAATAGAAATTCGCTGCTCAGCTGATCCGGCAGGAGCAAACGTATGCTAAAAATGTACTCAGAATGAGCTTTTCAGTGAAGAGAAGCCAGGCAAATTTTAGCTAGTTTAAGTGGGGTTGGAAATGCTTTTCAGGCTCAGTACGGGCTCAAAACATGCAGCCCTGAGGTCTCTCATGAAAGCAGGTGGTTAAATAGAAATTTGCTGCTCAGCTGACCCGGTAGGAGCAAACGTATGCCAAAAATGTACACAGAATGAGCTTTTCAGTGAATAGCAGCCAGGCACATTTTAGCTAGTTTTACTTGTAAGTGGGGTTGGAAACACTTTTCAGGCTCAGTACTGGGCTCAAAACATGCAGCCCTGAGGTCTCCCATGACAGCAGGTGGTTAAATAGAAATTCGCTGCTCAGCTGACCCGGCAGGAGCAAACGTATGCCAAAAATGTACACAGAATGAGCTTTTCAGTGAATAGCAGCCAGGCACATTTTAGCTAGTTTTACTTGTAAGTGGGGTTGGAAACGCTTTTCATGATCAGTACTGGGCTCAAAACATGCAGCCCTGAGGTCTCTCATGATAGCAGGTGGTTAAATAGAAATTCGCTGCTCAGCTGACCCGGCAGGAGCAAACGTATGCTAAAAATGTACTCAGAATGAGCTTTTCAGTGAAGAGAAGCCAGGCACATTTTAGCTAGTTTTACTTGTAAGTGGGGTTGGAAATGCTTTTCAGGCTCAGTACTGAGCTCAAAACATGCAGCCCGGAGGTCTCTCATGATAGCAGGTGGTTAAATAGAAATTTGCTGCTCAGCTGACCCGGCAGGAGCAAACGTATGCTAAAAATGTACTCAGAATGAGCTTTTCAGTGAAGAGAAGCCAGGCAGATTTTAGCTAGTTTTACTTGTAAGTGGGGTTGGAAATGCTTTTCAGGCTCAGTACTGGGCTCAAAACATGCAGCCCTGAGGACTCTCATGATAGCAGGTGGTTAAATAAAAATTCGCTGCTCAGCTGACCCGGTAGGAGCAAACGTATGCCAAAAATGTACACAGAATGAGCTTTTCAGTGAAGAGCAGCCAGGCACATTTTAGCTAGTTTTACTTGTAAGTGGGGTTGGAAACGCTTTTCAGGATCAGTACTGGGCTCAAAACATGCAGCCCTGAGGTCTCTCATGATAGCAGGTGGTTAAATAGAAATTCGCTGCTCAGCTGACCCGGCAGGAGCAAACGTATGCTAAAAATGTACTCAGAATGAGCTTTTCAGTGAAGAGAAGCCAGGCACATTTTAGCTAGTTTTACTTGTAAGTGGGGTTGGAAACGCTTTTCAGGCTCAGTACTGGGCTCAAAACATGCAGCCCTGAGGTCTCTCATGATAGCAGGTGGTTAAATAGAAATTCCCTGCTCAGCTGACCCGGCAGGAGCAAACGTATGCCAAAAATGTACACAGAATGAGCTTTTCAGTGAAGAGCAGCCAGGCACATTTTAGCTAGTTTTACTTGTAAGTGGGGTTGGAAACGCTTTTCAGGATCAGTACTGGGCTCAAAACATGCAGCCCTGAGGTCTCTCGTGATAGCAGGTGGTTAAATAGAAATTCGCTGCTCAGCTGACCCGGCAGGAGCAAACGTATGCTAAAAATGTACTCAGAATGAGCTTTTCAGTGAAGAGAAGCCAGGCACATTTTAGCTAGTTTTACTTGTAAGTGGGGTTGGAAACGCTTTTCAGGCTCAGTACTGGGCTCAAAACATGCAGCCCTGAGGTCTCTCATGATAGCAGGTGGTTAAATAGAAATTCGCTGCTCAGCTGACCCGGCAGGAGCAAACGTATGCTAAAAATGTACTCAAAATGAGCTTTTCAGTGAAGAGAAGCCAGGCACATTTTAGCTAGTTTTACTTGTAAGTGGGGTTGGAAATGCTTTTCAGGCTCAGTACTGGGCTCAAAACATGCAGCCCTGAGGACTCTCATGATAGCAGGTGGTTAAATAAAAATTCGCTGCTCAGCTGACCCGGTAGGAGCAAATGTATGCCAAAAATGTACACAGAATGAGCTTTTCAGTGAAGAGAAGCCAGGCACATTTTAGCTAGTTTTACTTGTAAGTGGGGTTGGAAATGCTTTTCAGGCTCAGTACTGGGCTCAAAACATGCAGCCCTGAGGTCTCTCATGATAGCAGGTGGTTAAATAGAAATTCGCTGCTCAGCTGACCCGGCAGGAGCAAACGTATGCTAAAAGTGTACACAGAATGAGCTTTTCAGTGAATAGCAGCCAGGCACATTTTAGCTAGTTTTACTTGTAAGTGGGGTTGGAAACGCTTTTCAGGATCAGTACTGGGCTCAGAACATGCAGCCCTGAGGTCTTTCATGATAGCAGGTGGTTAAATAGAAATTCGCTGCTCAGCTGACCCGGCAGGAGCAAACGTATGCTAAAAATGTACTCAGAATGAGCTTTTCAGTGAAGAGAAGCCAGGCACATTTTAGCTAGTTTTACTTGTAAGTGGGGTTGGAAATGCTTTTCAGGCTCAGTACTGGGCTCAAAACATGCAGCCCTGAGGTCTCTCATGATAGCAGGTGGTTAAATAGAAATTCGCTGCTCAGCTGACCCGGCAGGTATGCTAAAAATGTACTCAGAATGAGCTTTTCAGTGAAGAGAAGCCAGGCAAATTTTAGCTACTTTTACTTGTAAGTCGGGTTGGAAATGCTTTTCAAGCTCAGTACTGGGCTCAAAACATGCAGCCCTGAGGTCTCTCATGAAAGCAGGTGGTTAAATAGAAATTCGCTGCTCAGCTGACCCGGTAGGAGCAAACGTATGCCAAAAATGTACACAGAATGAGCTTTTCAGTGAATAGCAGCCAGGCACATTTTAGCTAGTTTTACTTGTAAGTGGGGTTGGAAATGCTTTTCAGGCTCAGTACTGGGCTCAAAACATGCAGCCCTGAGGTCTCCCATGACAGCAGGTGGTTAAATAGAAATTCGCTGCTCAGCTGACCCGGTAGGAGCAAACGTATGCCAAAAATGTACACAGAATGAGCTTTTCAGTGAATAGCAGCCAGGCACATTTTAGCTAGTTTTACTTGTAAGTGGGGTTGGAAACGCTTTTCAGGATCAGTACTGGGCTCAAAACATGCAGCCCTGAGGTCTCTCATGATAGCAGGTGGTTAAATAGAAATTCGCTGCTCAGCTGACCCGGCAGGAGCAAACGTATGCTAAAAATGTACTCAGAATGAGCTTTTCAGTGAAGAGAAGCCAGGCACATTTTAGCTAGTTTTACTTGTAAGTGGGGTTGGAAATGCTTTTCAGGCTCAGCACTGGGCTCAAAACATGCAGCCCTGAGGTCTCTCATGAAAGCAGGTGGTTAAATAGAAATTTGCTGCTCAGCTGACCCGGCAGGAGCAAACGTATGCTAAAAATGTACTCAGAATGAGCTTTTCAGTGAAGAGAAGCCAGGCACATTTTAGCTAGTTTTACTTGTAAGTGGGGTTGGAAATGCTTTCCAGGCTCAGTACTGGGCTCAAAACATGCAGCCCTGAGGTCTCTCATGAAAGCAGGTGGTTAAATAGAAATTCGCTGCTCAGCTCACCCGGTAGGAGCAAACGTATGCCAAAAATGTACACAGAATGAGCTTTTCAGTGAATAGCAGCCAGGCACATTTTAGCTAGTTTTACTTGTAAGTGGGGTTGGAAACGCTTTTCAGGATCAGTACTGGGCTCAAAACATGCAGCCCTGAGGTCTCTCATGATAGCAGGTGGTTAAATAGAAATTCGCTGCTCAGGTGACCCGGCAGGAGCAAGCGTATGCTAAAAATGTACTCAGAATGAGCTTTTCAGTGAAGAGAAGCCAGGCACATTTTAGCTAGTTTTACTTGTAAGTGGGGTTGGAAATGCTTTTTAGGCTCAGTACTGGGCTCAAAACATGCAGCCCTGAGGTCTCTCATGATAGCAGGTGGTTAAATAGAAATTCGCTGCTCAGCTGACCCGGCAGGAGCAAACGTATGCTAAAAATGTACTCAGAATGAGCTTTTCAGTGAAGAGAAGCCAGGCACATTTTCGCTAGTTTTACTTGTAAGTGGGGTTGGAAATGCTTTTCAGGCTCAGTACTGGGCTCAAAACATGCAGCCCTGAGGTCTCTCATGAAAGCAGGTGGTTAAATAGAAATTCGCTGCTCAGCTGACCCGGTAGGAGCAAACGTATGCCAAAAATGTACACAGAATGAGCTTTTCAGTGAATAGCAGTCGGGCACATTTTAGCTAGTTTTACTTGTAAGTGGGGTTGGAAACGCTTTTCAGGCTCAGTACTGGGCTCAACACATGCAGCCCTGAGGTCTCCCATGACAGCAGGTGGTTAAATAGAAATTCGCTGCTCAGCTGACCCGGCAGGAGCAAACGTATGCCAAAAATGTACACAGAATGAGCTTTTCAGTGAATAGCAGCCAGGCACATTTTAGCTAGTTTTACTTGTAAGTGGGGTTGGAAACGCTTTTCAGGATCAGTACTGGGCTCAAAACATGCAGCCCTGAGGTCTCTCATGATAGCAGGTGGTTAAATAGAAATTCGCTGCTCAGCTGACCCGGCAGGAGCAAACGTATGCTAAAAATGTACTCAGAATGAGCTTTTCAGTGAAGAGAAGCCAGGCACATTTTAGCTAGTTTTACTTGTAAGTGGGGTTGGAAATGCTTTTCAGGCTCAGTACTGAGCTCAAAACATGCAGCCCTGAGGTCTCTCATGATAGCAGGTAACCAGGAAATTCGCTGCTCAGCTGACCCGGCAGGAGCAAACGTATGCTAAAAATGTACTCAGAATGAGCTTTTCAGTGAAGAGAAGCCAGGCACATTTTAGCTAGTTTTACTCGTAAGTGGGGTTGGAAATGCTTTTCAGGCTCAGTACTGGGCTCAAAACATGCAGCCCTGAGGTCTCTCATGAAAGCAGGTGGTTAAATAGAAATTTGCTGCTCAGCTGACCCGGTAGGAGCAAACGTATGCCAAAAATGTACACAGAATGAGCTATTTAGTGAATAGCAGCCAGGCACATTTTAGCTAGTTTTACTTGTAAGTGGGGTTGGAAACGCTTTTCAGGATCAGTACTGGGCTCAAAACATGCAGCCCTGAGGTCTCTCATGATAGCAGGTGGTTAAATAGAAATTCGCTGCTCAGCTGACCCGGCAGGAGCAAACGTATGCTAAAAATGTACTCAGAATGAGCTTTTCAGTGAAGAGAAGCCAGGCACATTTTAGCTAGTTTTACTTGTAAGTGGGGTTGGAAATGCTTTTCAGGCTCAGTACTGGGCTCAAAACATGCAGCCCTGAGGTCTCTCATGATAGCAGGTGCTTAAATAGAAATTCGCTGCTCAGCTGACCCGGTAGGAGCAAACGTATGCCAAAAATGTACACAGAATGAGCTTTTCAGTGAAGAGCAGCCAGGCACATTTTAGCTAGTTTTACTTGTAAGTGGGGTTGGAAACGCTTTTCAGGATCAGTACTGGGCTCAAAACATGCAGCCCTGAGGTCTCTCATGATAGCAGGTGGTTAAATAGAAATTCGCTGCTCAGCTGACCCGGCAGGAGCAAACGTATGCTAAAAATGTACTCAGAATGAGCTGTTCAGTGAAGAGAAGCCAGGCACATTTTAGCTAGTTTTACTTGTAAGTGGGGTTGGAAATGCTTTTCAGGCTCAGTACTGGGCTCAAAACATGCAGCCCTGAGGTCTCTCATGATAGCAGGTGGTTAAATAGAAATTCGCTGCTCAGCTGATCCGGCAGGAGCAAACGTATGCTAAAAATGTACTCAGAATGAGCTTTTCAGTGAAGAGAAGCCAGGCACATTTTAGCTAGTTTTACTTGTAAGTGGGGTTGGAAATGCTTTTCAGGCTCAGTACGGGCTCAAAACATGCAGCCCTGAGGTCTCTCATGAAAGCAGGTGGTTAAATAGAAATTTGCTGCTCAGCTGACCCGGTAGGAGCAAACGTATGCCAAAAATGTACACAGAATGAGCTTTTCAGTGAATAGCAGCCAGGCGCATTTTAGCTAGTTTTACTTGTAAGTGGGGTTGGAAACGCTTTTCAGGCTCAGTACTGGGCTCAAAACATGCAGCCCTGAGGTCTCCCATGACAGCAGGTGGTTAAATAGAAATTCGCTGCTCAGCTGACCAGGCAGGAGCAAACGTATGCCAAAAATGTACACAGAATGAGCTTTTCAGTGAATAGCAGCCAGGCACATTTTAGCTAGTTTTACTTGTAAGTGGGGTTGGAAACGCTTTTCATGATCAGTACTGGGCTCAAAACATGCAGCCCTGAGGTCTCTCATGATAGCAGGTGGTTAAATAGAAATTCGCTGCTCAGCTGACCCGGCAGGAGCAAACGTATGCTAAAAATGTACTCAGAATGAGCTTTTCAGTGAAGAGAAGCCAGGCACATTTTAGCTAGTTTTACTTGTAAGTGGGGTTGGAAACGCTTTTCAGGCTCAGTACTGGGCTCAAAACATGCAGCCCTGAGGTCTCTCATGATAGCAGGTGGTTAAATAGAAATTCGCTGCTCAGCTGACCCGGCAGGAGCAAACGTATGCCAAAAATGTACACAGAATGAGCTTTTCAGTGAAGAGAAGCCAGGCACATTTTAGCTAGTTTTACTTGTAAGTGGGGTTGGAAACGCTTTTCAGGATCAGTACTGGGCTCAAAACATGCAGCCCTGAGGTCTCTCATTATAGCAGGTGGTTAAATAGAAATTTGCTGCTCAGCTGACCCGGCAGGAGCAAACGTATGCCAAAAATGTACACAGAATGAGCTTTTCAGTGAATAGCAGCCAGGCACATTTTAGCTAGTTTTACTTGTAAGTGGGGTTGGAAACGCTTTTCATGATCAGTACTGGGCTCAAAACATGCAGCCCTGAGGTCTCTCATGATAGCAGGTGGTTAAATAGAAATTCGCTGCTCAGCTGACCCGGCAGGAGCAAACGTATGCTAAAAATGTACTCAGAATGAGCTTTTCAGTGAAGAGAAGCCAGGCACATTTTAGCTAGTTTTACTTGTAAGTGGGGTTGGAAATGCTTTTCAGGCTCAGTACTGGGCTCAAAACATGCAGCCCTGAGGTCTCTCATGAAAGCAGGTGGTTAAATAGAAATTCGCTGCTCAGCTGACCCGGTAGGAGCAAACGTATGCCAAAAATGTACACAGAATGAGCTTTTCAGTAAATAGCAGTCAGGCACATTTTAGCTAGTTTTACTTGTAAGTGGGGTTGGAAACGCTTTTCAGGCTCAGTACTGGGCTCAACACATGCAGCCCTGAGGTCTCCCATGACAGCAGGTGGTTAAATAGAAATTCGCTGCTCAGCTGACCCGGCAGGAGCAAACGTATGCCAAAAATGTACACAGAATGAGCTTTTCAGTGAATAGCAGCCAGGCACATTTTAGCTAGTTTTACTTGTAAGTGGGGTTGGAAACGCTTTTCATGATCAGTACTGGGCTCAAAACATGCAGCCCTGAGGTCTCTCATGATAGCAGGTGGTTAAATAGAAATTCGCTGCTCAGCTGACCCGGCAGGAGCAAACGTATGCTAAAAATGTACTCAGAATGAGCTTTTCAGTGAAGAGAAGCCAGGCACATTTTAGCTAGTTTTACTTGTAAGTGGGGTTGGAAATGCTTTTCAGGCTCAGTACTGGGCTCAAAACATGCAGCCCTGAGGTCTCTCATGATAGCAGGTGCTTAAATAGAAATTCGCTGCTCAGCTGACCCGGTAGGAGCAAACGTATGCCAAAAATGTACACAGAATGAGCTTTTCAGTGAAGAGCAGCCAGGCACATTTTAGCTAGTTTTACTTGTAAGTGGGGTTGGAAACGCTTTTCAGGATCAGTACTGGGCTCAAAACATGCAGCCCTGAGGTCTCTCATGATAGCAGGTGGTTAAATAGAAATTCGCTGCTCAGCTGACCCGGCAGGAGCAAACGTATGCTAAAAATGTACTCAGAATGAGCTTTTCAGTGAAGAGAAGCCAGGCACATTTTAGCTAGTTTTACTTGTAAGTGGGGTTGGAAATGCTTTTCAGGCTCAGTACTGGGCTCAAAACATGCAGCCCTGAGGTCTCTCATGATAGCAGGTGGTTAAATAGAAATTCGCTGCTCAGCTGATCCGGCAGGTTCAAACATATGCTAAAAATGTACTCAGAATGAGCTTTTCAGTGAAGAGAAGCCAGGCACATTTTAGCTAGTTTTACTTGTAAGTGGGGTTGGAAATGCTTTTCAGGCTCAGTACGGGCTCAAAACATGCAGCCCTGAGGTCTCTCATGAAAGCAGGTGGTTAAATAGAAATTTGCTGCTCAGCTGACCCGGTAGGAGCAAACGTATGCCAAAAATGTACACAGAATGAGCTTTTCAGTGAATAGCAGCCAGGCACATTTTAGCTAGTTTTACTTGTAAGTGGGGTTGGAAACGCTTTTCAGGCTCAGTACTGGGCTCAAAACATGCAGCCCTGAGGTCTCCCATGACAGCAGGTGGTTAAATAGAAATTCGCTGCTCAGCTGACCCGGCAGGAGCAAACGAATGCCAAAAATGTACACAGAATGAGCTTTTCAGTGAATAGCAGCCAGGCACATTTTAGCTAGTTTTACTTGTAAGTGGGGTTGGAAACGCTTTTCAGGCTCAGTACTGGGCTCAAAACATGCAGCCCTGAGGTCTCCCATGACAGCAGGTGGTTAAATAGAAATTCGCTGCTCAGCTGACCCGGCAGGAGCAAACGAATGCCAAAAATGTACACAGAATGAGCTTTTCAGTGAATAGCAGCCAGGCACATTTTAGCTAGTTTTACTTGTAAGTGGGATTGGAAATGCTTTTCAGGCTCAGTACTGAGCTCAAAACATGCAGCCCTGAGGTCTCTCATGATAGCAGGTGGTTAAATAGAAATTCGCTGCTCAGCTGACCCGGCAGGAGCAAACGTATGCTAAAAATGTACTCAGAATGAGCTTTTCAGTGAAGAGAAGCCAGGCAGATTTTAGCTAGTTTTACTTGTAAGTGGGGTTGGAAATGCTTTTCAGGCTCAGTACTGGGCTCAAAACATGCAGCCCTGAGGACTCTCATGATAGCAGGTGGTTAAATAAAAATTCGCTGCTCAGCTGACCCGGTAGGAGCAAACGTATGCCAAAAATGTACACAGAATGAGCTTTTCAGTGAAGAGCAGCCAGGCACATTTTAGCTAGTTTTACTTGTAAGTGGGGTTGGAAACGCTTTTCAGGATCAGTACTGGGCTCAAAACATGCAGCCCTGAGGTCTCTCATGATAGCAGGTGGTTAAATAGAAATTCGCTGCTCAGCTGACCCGGCAGGAGCAAACGTATGCTAAAAATGTACTCAGAATGAGCTTTTCAGTGAAGAGCAGCCAGGCACATTTTAGCTAGTTTTACTTGTAAGTGGGGTTGGAAACGCTTTTCAGGATCAGTACTGGGCTCAAAACATGCAGCCCTGAGGTCTCTCATGATAGCAGGTGGTTAAATAGAAATTCGCTGCTCAGCTGACCCGGCAGGAGCAAACGTATGCCAAAAATGTACACAGAATGAGCTTTTCAGTGAAGAGCAGCCAGGCACATTTTAGCTAGTTTTACTTGTAAGTGGGGTTGGAAACGCTTTTCAGGATCAGTACTGGGCTCAAAACATGCAGCCCTGAGGTCTCTCATGATAGCAGGTGGTTAAATAGAAATTCGCTGCTCAGCTGACCCGGCAGGAGCAAACGTATGCTAAAAATGTACTCAGAATGAGCTTTTCAGTGAAGAGAAGCCAGGCACATTTTAGCTAGTTTTACTTGTCAGTGGGGTTGGAAATGCTTTTCAGGCTCAGTACTGCGCTCAAAACATGCAGCCCTGAGGTCTCTCATGATAGCAGGTGGTTAAATAGAAATTTGCTGCTCAGCTGATCCGGCAGGAGCAAACGTATGCTAAAAATGTACTCAGAATGAGCTTTTCAGTGAAGAGAAGCCAGGCACATTTTAGCTAGTTTTACTTGTAAGTGGGGTTGGAAATGCTTTTCAGGCTCAGTACGGGCTCAAAACATGCAGCCCTGAGGTCTCTCATGAAAGCAGGTGGTTAAATAGAAATTTGCTGCTCAGCTGACCCGGCAGGAGCAAACGTATGCTAAAAATGTACTCAGAATGAGCTTTTCAGTGAAGAGAAGCCAGGCAGATTTTAGCTAGTTTTACTTGTAAGTGGGGTTGGAAATGCTTTTCAGGCTCAGTACTGGGCTCAAAACATGCAGCCCTGAGGACTCTCATGATAGCAGGTGGTTAAATAAAAATTCGCTGCTCAGCTGACCCGGTAGGAGCAAACGTATGCCAAAAATGTACACAGAATGAGCTTTTCAGTGAAGAGCAGCCAGGCACATTTTAGCTAGTTTTACTTGTAAGTGGGGTTGGAAACGCTTTTCAGGATCAGTACTGGGCTCAAAACATGCAGCCCTGAGGTCTCTCATGATAGCAGGTGGTTAAATAGAAATTCGCTGCTCAGCTGACCCGGCAGGAGCAAACGTATGCTAAAAATGTACTCAGAATGAGCTTTTCAGTGAAGAGAAGCCAGGCACATTTTAGCTAGTTTTACTTGTAAGTGGGGTTGGAAACGCTTTTCAGGCTCAGTACTGGGCTCAAAACATGCAGCCCTGAGGTCTCTCATGATAGCAGGTGGTTAAATAGAAATTCGCTGCTCAGCTGACCCGGCAGGAGCAAACGTATGCCAAAAATGTACACAGAATGAGCTTTTCAGTGAAGAGCAGCCAGGCACATTTTAGCTAGTTTTACTTGTAAGTGGGGTTGGAAACGCTTTTCAGGATCAGTACTGGGCTCAAAACATGCAGCCCTGAGGTCTCTCGTGATAGCAGGTGGTTAAATAGAAATTCGCTGCTCAGCTGACCCGGCAGGAGCAAACGTATGCTAAAAATGTACTCAGAATGAGCTTTTCAGTGAAGAGAAGCCAGGCACATTTTAGCTAGTTTTACTTGTAAGTGGGGTTGGAAACGCTTTTCAGGCTCAGTACTGGGCTCAAAACATGCAGCCCTGAGGTCTCTCATGATAGCAGGTGGTTAAATAGAAATTCGCTGCTCAGCTGACCCGGCAGGAGCAAACGTATGCTAAAAATGTACTCAAAATGAGCTTTTCAGTGAAGAGAAGCCAGGCACATTTTAGCTAGTTTTACTTGTAAGTGGGGTTGGAAATGCTTTTCAGGCTCAGTACTGGGCTCAAAACATGCAGCCCTGAGGACTCTCATGATAGCAGGTGGTTAAATAAAAATTCGCTGCTCAGCTGACCCGGTAGGAGCAAACGTATGCCAAAAATGTACACAGAATGAGCTTTTCAGTGAAGAGCAGCCAGGCACATTTTAGCTAGTTTTACTTGTAAGTGGGGTTGGAAACGCTTTTCAGGATCAGTACTGGGCTCAAAACATGCAGCCCTGAGGTCTCTCATGATAGCAGGTGGTTAAATAGAAATTCGCTGCTCAGCTGACCCGGCAGGAGCAAACGTATGCTAAAAATGTACTCAGAATGAGCTTTTCAGTGAAGAGAAGCCAGGCACATTTTAGCTAGTTTTACTTGTAAGTGGGGTTGGAAACGCTTTTCAGGCTCAGTACTGGGCTCAAAACATGCAGCCCTGAGGTCTCTCATGATAGCAGGTGGTTAAATAGAAATTCGCTGCTCAGCTGACCCGGCAGGAGCAAACGTATGCCAAAAATGTACACAGAATGAGCTTTTCAGTGAAGAGCAGCCAGGCACATTTTAGCTAGTTTTACTTGTAAGTGGGGTTGGAAACGCTTTTCAGGATCAGTACTGGGCTCAAAACATGCAGCCCTGAGGTCTCTCGTGATAGCAGGTGGTTAAATAGAAATTCGCTGCTCAGCTGACCCGGCAGGAGCAAACGTATGCTAAAAATGTACTCAGAATGAGCTTTTCAGTGAAGAGAAGCCAGGCACATTTTAGCTAGTTTTACTTGTAAGTGGGGTTGGAAACGCTTTTCAGGCTCAGTACTGGGCTCAAAACATGCAGCCCTGAGGTCTCTCATGATAGCAGGTGGTTAAATAGAAATTCGCTGCTCAGCTGACCCGGCAGGAGCAAACGTATGCTAAAAATGTACTCAAAATGAGCTTTTCAGTGAAGAGAAGCCAGGCACATTTTAGCTAGTTTTACTTGTAAGTGGGGTTGGAAATGCTTTTCAGGCTCAGTACTGGGCTCAAAACATGCAGCCCTGAGGACTCTCATGATAGCAGGTGGTTAAATAAAAATTCGCTGCTCAGCTGACCCGGTAGGAGCAAACGTATGCCAAAAATGTACACAGAATGAGCTTTTCAGTGAAGAGCAGCCAGGCACATTTTAGCTAGTTTTACTTGTAAGTGGGGTTGGAAACGCTTTTCAGGATCAGTACTGGGCTCAAAACATGCAGCCCTGAGGTCTCTCATGATAGCAGGTGGTTAAATAGAAATTCGCTGCTCAGCTGACCCGGCAGGAGCAAACGTATGCTAAAAATGTACTCAGAATGAGCTTTTCAGTGAAGAGAAGCCAGGCACATTTTAGCTAGTTTTACTTGTAAGTGGGGTTGGAAACGCTTTTCAGGCTCAGTACTGGGCTCAAAACATGCAGCCCTGAGGTCTCTCATGATAGCAGGTGGTTAAATAGAAATTCGCTGCTCAGCTGACCCGGCAGGAGCAAACGTATGCCAAAAATGTACACAGAATGAGCTTTTCAGTGAAGAGCAGCCAGGCACATTTTAGCTAGTTTTACTTGTAAGTGGGGTTGGAAACGCTTTTCAGGATCAGTACTGGGCTCAAAACATGCAGCCCTGAGGTCTCTCGTGATAGCAGGTGGTTAAATAGAAATTCGCTGCTCAGCTGACCCGGCAGGAGCAAACGTATGCTAAAAATGTACTCAGAATGAGCTTTTCAGTGAAGAGAAGCCAGGCACATTTTAGCTAGTTTTACTTGTAAGTGGGGTTGGAAACGCTTTTCAGGCTCAGTACTGGGCTCAAAACATGCAGCCCTGAGGTCTCTCATGATAGCAGGTGGTTAAATAGAAATTCGCTGCTCAGCTGACCCGGCAGGAGCAAACGTATGCTAAAAATGTACTCAAAATGAGCTTTTCAGTGAAGAGAAGCCAGGCACATTTTAGCTAGTTTTACTTGTAAGTGGGGTTGGAAATGCTTTTCAGGCTCAGTACTGGGCTCAAAACATGCAGCCCTGAGGACTCTCATGATAGCAGGTGGTTAAATAAAAATTCGCTGCTCAGCTGACCCGGTAGGAGCAAACGTATGCCAAAAATGTACACAGAATGAGCTTTTCAGTGAAGAGAAGCCAGGCACATTTTAGCTAGTTTTACTTGTAAGTGGGGTTGGAAATGCTTTTCAGGCTCAGTACTGGGCTCAAAACATGCAGCCCTGAGGTCTCTCATGATAGCAGGTGGTTAAATAGAAATTCGCTGCTCAGCTGACCCGGCAGGAGCAAACGTATGCTAAAAATGTACACAGAATGAGCTTTTCAGTGAATAGCAGCCAGGCACATTTTAGCTAGTTTTACTTGTAAGTGGGGTTGGAAACGCTGTTCAGGATCAGTACTGGGCTCAGAACATGCAGCCCTGAGGTCTTTCATGATAGCAGGTGGTTAAATAGAAATTCGCTGCTCAGCTGACCCGGCAGGAGCAAACGTATGCTAAAAATGTACTCAGAATGAGCTTTTCAGTGAAGAGAAGCCAGGCACATTTTAGCTAGTTTTACTTGTAAGTGGGGTTGGAAATGCTTTTCAGGCTCAGTACTGGGCTCAAAACATGCAGCCCTGAGGTCTCTCATGATAGCAGGTGGTTAAATAGAAATTCGCTGCTCAGCTGACCCGGCAGGTATGCTAAAAATGTACTCAGAATGAGCTTTTCAGTGAAGAGAAGCCAGGCAAATTTTAGATACTTTTACTTGTAAGTTGGGTTGGAAATGCTTTTCAAGCTCAGTACTGGGCTCAAAACATGCAGCCCTGAGGTCTCTCATGAAAGCAGGTGGTTAAATAGAAATTCGCTGCTCAGCTGACCCGGTAGGAGCAAACGTATGCCAAAAATGTACACAGAATGAGCTTTTCAGTGAATAGCAGCCAGGCACATTTTAGCTAGTTTTACTTGTAAGTGGGGTTGGAAATGCTTTTCAGGCTCAGTACTGGGCTCAAAACATGCAGCCCTGAGGTCTCCCATGACAGCAGGTGGTTAAATAGAAATTCGCTGCTCAGCTGACCCGGTAGGAGCAAACGTATGCCAAAAATGTACACAGAATGAGCTTTTCAGTGAATAGCAGCCAGGCACATTTTAGCTAGTTTTACTTGTAAGTGGGGTTGGAAACACTTTTCAGGCTCAGTACTGGGCTCAAAACATGCAGCCCTGAGGTCTCTCATGATAGCAGGTGTTAAATAGAAATTCGCTGCTCAGCTGACCCGGTAGGAGCAAACGTATGCCAAAAATGTACACAGAATGAGCTTTTCAGTGAATAGCAGCCAGGCACATTTTAGCTAGTTTTACTTGTAAGTGGGGTTGGAAACGCTTTTCAGGAACAGTACTGGGCTCAAAACATGCAGCCCTGAGGTCTCCCATGACAGCAGGTGGTTAAATAGAAATTTGCTGCTCAGCTGACCCGGCAGGAGCAAACGTATGCCAAAAATGTACACAGAATGAGCTTTTCAGTGAATAGCAGCCAGGCACATTTTAGCTAGTTTTACTTGTAAGTGGGGTTGGAAACGCTTTTCAGGATCAGTACTGGGCTCAAAACATGCAGCCCTGAGGTCTCTCATGATAGCAGGTGGTTAAATAGAAATTCGCTGCTCAGCTGACCCGGCAGGAGCAAACGTATGCTAAAAATGTACTCAGAATGAGCTTTTCAGTGAAGAGAAGCCAGGCACATTTTAGCTAGTTTTACTTGTAAGTGGGGTTGGAAATGCTTTTCAGGCTCAGCACTGGGCTCAAAACATGCAGCCCTGAGGTCTCTCATGAAAGCAGGTGGTTAAATAGAAATTTGTTGCTCAGCTGACCCGGCAGGAGCAAACGTATGCTAAAAATGTACTCAGAATGAGCTTTTCAGTGAAGAGAAGCCAGGCACATTTTAGCTAGTTTTACTTGTAAGTGGGGTTGGAAATGCTTTTCAGGCTCAGTACTGGGCTCAAAACATGCAGCCCTGAGGTCTCTCATGAAAGCAGGTGGTTAAATAGAAATTCGCTGCTCAGCTCAACCGGTAGGAGCAAACGTATGCCAAAAATGTACACAGAATGAGCTTTTCAGTGAATAGCAGCCAGGCACATTTTAGCTAGTTTTACTTGTAAGTGGGGTTGGAAACGCTTTTCAGGATCAGTAATGGGCTCAAAACATGCAGCCCTGAGGTCTCTCATGATAGCAGGTGCTTAAATAGAAATTCGCTGCTCAGGTGACCCGGCAGGAGCAAGCGTATGCTAAAAATGTACTCAGAATGAGCTTTTCAGTGAAGAGAAGCCAGGCACATTTTAGCTAGTTTTACTTGTAAGTGGGGTTGGAAATGCTTTTCAGGCTCAGTACTGGGCTCAAAACATGCAGCCCTGAGGTCTCTCATGATAGCAGGTGGTTAAATAGAAATTCGCTGCTCAGCTGACCCGGCAGGAGCAAACGTATGCTAAAAATGTACTCAGAATGAGCTTTTCAGTGAAGAGAAGCCAGGCACATTTTCGCTAGTTTTACTTGTAAGTGGGGTTGGAAATGCTTTTCAGGCTCAGTACTGGGCTCAAAACATGCAGCCCTGAGGTCTCTCATGAAAGCAGGTGGTTAAATAGAAATTCGCTGCTCAGCTGACCCAGTAGGAGCAAACGTATGCCAAAAATGTACACAGAATGAGCTTTTGAGTGAATAGCAGTCAGGCACATTTTAGCTAGTTTTACTTGTAAGTGGGGTTGGAAACGCTTTTCAGGCTCAGTACTGGGCTCAACACATGCAGCCCTGAGGTCTCCAATAACAGCAGGTGGTTAAATAGAAATTCGCTGCTCAGCTGACCCGGCAGGAGCAAACGTATGCCAAAAATGTACACAGAATGAGCTTTTCAGTGAATAGCAGCCAGGCACATTTTAGCTAGTTTTACTTGTAAGTGGGGTTGGAAACGCTTTTCATGATCAGTACTGGGCTCAAAACATGCAGCCCTGAGGTCTCTCATGATAGCAGGTGGTTAAATAGAAATTCGCTGCTCAGCTGACCCGGCAGGAGCAAACGTATGCTAAAAATGTACTCAGAATGAGCTTTTCAGTGAAGAGAAGCCAGGCACATTTTAGCTAGTTTTACTTGTAAGTGGGGTTGGAAATGCTTTTCAGGCTCAGTACTGAGCTCAAAACATGCAGCCCTGAGGTCTCTCATCATAGCAGGTAACCAGGAAATTCGCTGCTCAGCTGACCCGGCAGGAGCAAACGTATGCTAAAAATGTACTCAGAATGAGCTTTTCAGTGAAGAGAAGCCAGGCACATTTTAGCTAGTTTTACTCGTAAGTGGGGTTGGAAATGCTTTTCAGGCTCAGTACTGGGCTCAAAACATGCAGCCCTGAGGTCTCTCATGAAAGCAGGTGGTTAAATAGAAATTTGCTGCTCAGCTGACCCGGTAGGAGCAAACTTATGCCAAAAATGTACACAGAATGAGCTATTTAGTGAATAGCAGCCAGGCACATTTTAGCTAGTTTTACTTGTAAGTGGGGTTGGAAACGCTTTTCAGGATCAGTACTGGGCTCAAAACATGCAGCCCTGAGGTCTCTCATGATAGCAGGTGGTTAAATAGAAATTCGCTGCTCAGCTGACCCGGCAGGAGCAAACGTATGCTAAAAATGTACTCAGAATGAGCTTTTCAGTGAAGAGAAGCCAGGCACATTTTAGCTAGTTTTACTTGTAAGTGGGGTTGGAAATGCTTTTCAGGCTCAGTACTGGGCTCAAAACATGCAGCCCTGAGGTCTCTCATGATAGCAGGTGCTTAAATAGAAATTCGCTGCTCAGCTGACCCGGTAGGAGCAAACGTATGCCAAAAATGTACACAGAATGAGCTTTTCAGTGAAGAGCAGCCAGGCACATTTTAGCTAGTTTTACTTGTAAGTGGGGTTGGAAACGCTTTTCAGGATCAGTACTGGGCTCAAAACATGCAGCCCTGAGGTCTCTCATGATAGCAGGTGGTTAAATAGAAATTCGCTGCTCAGCTGACCCGGCAGGAGCAAACGTATGCTAAAAATGTACTCAGAATGAGCTTTTCAGTGAAGAGAAGCCAGGCACATTTTAGCTAGTTTTACTTGTAAGTGGGGTTGGAAATGCTTTTCAGGCTCAGTACTGGGCTCAAAACATGCAGCCCTGAGGTCTCTCATGATAGCAGGTGGTTAAATAGAAATTCGCTGCTCAGCTGATCCGGCAGGAGCAAACGTATGCTAAAAATGTACTCAGAATGAGCTTTTCAGTGAAGAGAAGCCAGGCACATTTTAGCTAGTTTTACTTGTAAGTGGGGTTGGAAATGCTTTTCAGGCTCAGTACGGGCTCAAAACATGCAGCCCTGAGGTCTCTCATGAAAGCAGGTGGTTAAATAGAAATTTGCTGCTCAGCTGACCCGGTAGGAGCAAACGTATGCCAAAAATGTACACAGAATGAGCTTTTCAGTGAATAGCAGCCAGGCACATTTTAGCTAGTTTTACTTGTAAGTGGGGTTGGAAACGCTTTTCAGGCTCAGTACTGGGCTCAAAACATGCAGCCCTGAGGTCTCCCATGACAGCAGGTGGTTAAATAGAAATTCGCTGCTCAGCTGACCCGGCAGGAGCAAACGTATGCCAAAAATGTACACAGAATGAGCTTTTCAGTGAATAGCAGCCAGGCACATTTTAGCTAGTTTTACTTGTAAGTGGGGTTGGAAACGCTTTTCATGATCAGTACTGGGCTCAAAACATGCAGCCCTGAGGTCTCTCATGATAGCAGGTGGTTAAATAGAAATTTGCTGCTCAGCTGACCCGGCAGGAGCAAACGTATGCTAAAAATGTACTCAGAATGAGCTTTTCAGTGAAGAGAAGCCAGGCACATTTTAGCTAGTTTTACTTGTAAGTGGGGTTGGAAACGCTTTTCAGGCTCAGTACTGGGCTCAAAACATGCAGCCCTGAGGTCTCTCATGATAGCAGGTGGTTAAATAGAAATTCGCTGCTCAGCTGACCCGGCAGGAGCAAACGTATGCCAAAAATGTACACAGAATGAGCTTTTCAGTGAAGAGCAGCCAGGCACATTTTAGCTAGTTTTACTTGTAAGTGGGGTTGGAAACGCTTTTCAGGATCAGTACTGGGCTCAAAACATGCAGCCCTGAGGTCTCTCATGATAGCAGGTGGTTAAATAGAAATTCCCTGCTCAGCTGACCCGGCAGGAGCAAACGTATGCCAAAAATGTACACAGAATGAGCTTTTCAGTGAATAGCAGCCAGGCACATTTTAGCTAGTTTTACTTGTAAGTGGGGTTGGAAACGCTTTTCATGATCAGTACTGGGCTCAAAACATGCAGCCCTGAGGTCTCTCATGATAGCAGGTGGTTAAATAGAAATTCGCTGCTCAGCTGACCCGGCAGGAGCAAACGTATGCTAAAAATGTACTCAGAATGAGCTTTTCAGTGAAGAGAAGCCAGGCACATTTTAGCTAGTTTTACTTGTAAGTGGGGTTGGAAATGCTTTTCAGGCTCAGTACTGAGCTCAAAACATGCAGCCCTGAGGTCTCTCATGATAGCAGGTAACCAGGAAATTCGCTGCTCAGCTGACCCGGCAGGAGCAAACGTATGCTAAAAATGTACTCAGAATGAGCTTTTCAGTGAAGAGAAGCCAGGCACATTTTAGCTAGTTTTACTCGTAAGTGGGGTTGGAAATGCTTTTCAGGCTCAGTACTGGGCTCAAAACATGCAGCCCTGAGGTCTCTCATGAAAGCAGGTGGTTAAATAGAAATTTGCTGCTCAGCTGACCCGGTAGGAGCAAACGTATGCCAAAAATGTACACAGAATGAGCTATTTAGTGAATAGCAGCCAGGCACATTTTAGCTAGTTTTACTTGTAAGTGGGGTTGGAAACGCTTTTCAGGATCAGTACTGGGCTCAAAACATGCAGCCCTGAGGTCTCTCATGATAGCAGGTGGTTAAATAGAAATTCGCTGCTCAGCTGACCCGGCAGGAGCAAACGTATGCTAAAAATGTACTCAGAATGAGCTTTTCAGTGAAGAGAAGCCAGGCACATTTTAGCTAGTTTTACTTGTAAGTGGGGTTGGAAATGCTTTTCAGGCTCAGTACTGGGCTCAAAACATGCAGCCCTGAGGTCTCTCATGATAGCAGGTGCTTAAATAGAAATTCGCTGCTCAGCTGACCCGGTAGGAGCAAACGTATGCCAAAAATGTACACAGAATGAGCTTTTCAGTGAAGAGCAGCCAGGCACATTTTAGCTAGTTTTACTTGTAAGTGGGGTTGGAAACGCTTTTCAGGATCAGTACTGGGCTCAAAACATGCAGCCCTGAGGTCTCTCATGATAGCAGGTGGTTAAATAGAAATTCGCTGCTCAGCTGACCCGGCAGGAGCAAACGTATGCTAAAAATGTACTCAGAATGAGCTTTTCAGTGAAGAGAAGCCAGGCACATTTTAGCTAGTTTTACTTGTAAGTGGGGTTGGAAATGCTTTTCAGGCTCAGTACTGGGCTCAAAACATGCAGCCCTGAGGTCTCTCATGATAGCAGGTGGTTAAATAGAAATTCGCTGCTCAGCTGATCCGGCAGGAGCAAACGTATGCTAAAAATGTACTCAGAATGAGCTTTTCAGTGAAGAGAAGCCAGGCACATTTTAGCTAGTTTTACTTGTAAGTGGGGTTGGAAATGCTTTTCAGGCTCAGTACGGGCTCAAAACATGCAGCCCTGAGGTCTCTCATGAAAGCAGGTGGTTAAATAGAAATTTGCTGCTCAGCTGACCCGGTAGGAGCAAACGTATGCCAAAAATGTACACAGAATGAGCTTTTCAGTGAATAGCAGCCAGGCACATTTTAGCTAGTTTTACTTGTAAGTGGGGTTGGAAACGCTTTTCAGGCTCAGTACTGGGCTCAAAACATGCAGCCCTGAGGTCTCCCATGACAGCAGGTGGTTAAATAGAAATTCGCTGCTCAGCTGACCCGGCAGGAGCAAACGTATGCCAAAAATGTACACAGAATGAGCTTTTCAGTGAATAGCAGCCAGGCACATTTTAGCTAGTTTTACTTGTAAGTGGGGTTGGAAACGCTTTTCATGATCAGTACTGGGCTCAAAACATGCAGCCCTGAGGTCTCTCATGATAGCAGGTGGTTAAATAGAAATTCGCTGCTCAGCTGACCCGGCAGGAGCAAACGTATGCTAAAAATGTACTCAGAATGAGCTTTTCAGTGAAGAGAAGCCAGGCACATTTTAGCTAGTTTTACTTGTAAGTGGGATTGGAAATACTTTTCAGGCTCAGTACTGAGCTCAAAACATGCAGCCCTGAGGTCTCTCATGATAGCAGGTGGTTAAATAGAAATTCGCTGCTCAGCTGACCCGGCAGGAGCAAACGTATGCTAAAAATGTACTCAGAATGAGCTTTTCAGTGAAGAGAAGCCAGGCAGATTTTAGCTAGTTTTACTTGTAAGTGGGGTTGAAAATGCTTTTCAGGCTCAGTACTGGGCTCAAAACATGCAGCCCTGAGGACTCTCATGATAGCAGGTGGTTAAATAAAAATTCGCTGCTCAGCTGACCCGGTAGGAGCAAACGTATGCCAAAAATGTACACAGAATGAGCTTTTCAGTGAAGAGCAGCCAGGCACATTTTAGCTAGTTTTACTTGTAAGTGGGGTTGGAAACGCTTTTCAGGATCAGTACTGGGCTCAAAACATGCAGCCCTGAGGTCTCTCATGATAGCAGGTGGTTAAATAGAAATTCGCTGCTCAGCTGACCCGGCAGGAGCAAACGTATGCTAAAAATGTACTCAGAATGAGCTTTTCAGTGAAGAGAAGCCAGGCACATTTTAGCTAGTTTTACTTGTAAGTGGGGTTGGAAACGCTTTTCAGGCTCAGTACTGGGCTCAAAACATGCAGCCCTGAGGTCTCTCATGATAGCAGGTGGTTAAATAGAAATTCGCTGCTCAGCTGACCCGGCAGGAGCAAACGTATGCCAAAAATGTACACAGAATGAGCTTTTCAGTGAAGAACAGCCAGGCACATTTTAGCTAGTTTTACTTGTAAGTGGGGTTGGAAACGCTTTTCAGGATCAGTACTGGGCTCAAAACATGCAGCCCTGAGGTCTCTCATGATAGCAGGTGGTTAAATAGAAATTCGCTGCTCAGCTGACCCGGCAGGAGCAAACGTATGCTAAAAATGTACTCAGAATGAGCTTTTCAGTGAAGAGAAGCCAGGCACATTTTAGCTAGTTTTACTTGTCAGTGGGGTTGGAAATGCTTTTCAGGCTCAGTACTGGGCTCAAAACATGCAGCCCTGAGGTCTCTCATGATAGCAGGTGGTTAAATAGAAATTCGCTGCTCAGCTGATCCGGCAGGAGCAAACGTATGCTAAAAATGTACTCAGAATGAGCTTTTCAGTGAAGAGAAGCCAGGCACATTTTAGCTAGTTTTACTTGTAAGTGGGGTTGGAAATGCTTTTCAGGCTCAGTACGGGCTCAAAACATGCAGCCCTGAGGTCTCTCATGAAAGCAGGTGGTTAAATAGAAATTTGCTGCTCAGCTGACCCGGTAGGAGCAAACGTATGCCAAAAATGTACACAGAATGAGCTTTTCAGTGAATAGCAGCCAGGCACATTTTAGCTAGTTTTACTTGTAAGTGGGGTTGGAAACACTTTTCAGGCTCAGTACTGGGCTCAAAACATGCAGCCCTGAGGTCTCCCATGACAGCAGGTGGTTAAATAGAAATTCGCTGCTCAGCTGACCCGGCAGGAGCAAACGTATGCCAAAAATGTACACAGAATGAGCTTTTCAGTGAATAGCAGCCAGGCACATTTTAGCTAGTTTTACTTGTAAGTGGGGTTGGAAACGCTTTTCAGGATCAGTACTGGGCTCAAAACATGCAGCCCTGAGGTCTCTCATGATAGCAGGTGGTTAAATAGAAATTCGCTGCTCAGCTGACCCGGCAGGAGCAAACGTAAGCTAAAAATGTACTCAGAATGAGCTTTTCAGTGAAGAGAAGCCAGGCACATTTTAGCTAGTTTTACTTGTAAGTGGGGTTGGAAATGCTTTTCAGGCTCAGTACTGAGCTCAAAACATGCAGCCCGGAGGTCTCTCATGATAGCAGGTGGTTAAATAGAAATTCGCTGCTCAGCTGACCCGGCAGGAGCAAACGTATGCTAAAAATGTACTCAGAATGAGCTTTTCAGTGAAGAGAAGCCAGGCAGATTTTAGCTAGTTTTACTTGTAAGTGGGGTTGGAAATGCTTTTCAGGCTCAGTACTGGGCTTAAAACATGCAGCCCTGAGGACTCTCATGATAGCAGGTGGTTAAATAAAAATTCGCTGCTCAGCTGACCCGGTAGGAGCAAACGTATGCCAAAAATGTACACAGAATGAGCTTTTCAGTGAAGAGAAGCCAGGCACATTTTAGCTAGTTTTACTTGTAAGTGGGGTTGGAAACGCTTTTCAGGCTCAGTACTGGGCTCAAAACATGCAGCCCTGAGGTCTCTCATGATAGCAGGTGGTTAAATAGAAATTCGCTGCTCAGCTGACCCGGCAGGAGCAAACGTATGCTAAAAATGTACTCAAAATGAGCTTTTCAGTGAAGAGAAGCCAGGCACATTTTAGCTAGTTTTACTTGTAAGTGGGGTTGGAAATGCTTTTCAGGCTCAGTACTGGGCTCAAAACATGCAGCCCTGAGGACTCTCATGATAGCAGGTGGTTAAATAAAAATTCGCTGCTCAGCTGACCCGGTAGGAGCAAACGTATGCCAAAAATGTACACAGAATGAGCTTTTCAGTGAAGAGAAGCCAGGCACATTTTAGCTAGTTTTACTTGTAAGTGGGGTTGGAAATGCTTTTCAGGCTCAGTACTGGGCTCAAAACATGCAGCCCTGAGGTCTCTCATGATAGCAGGTGGTTAAATAGAAATTCGCTGCTCAGCTGACCCGGCAGGAGCAAACGTATGCTAAAAATGTACACAGAATGAGCTTTTCAGTGAATAGCAGCCAGGCACATTTTAGCTAGTTTTACTTGTAAGTGGGGTTGGAAACGCTTTTCAGGATCAGTACTGGGCTCAGAACATGCAGCCCTGAGGTCTTTCATGATAGCAGGTGGTTAAATAGAAATTCGCTGCTCAGCTGACCCGGCAGGAGCAAACGTATGCTAAAAATGTACTCAGAATGAGCTTTTCAGTGAAGAGAAGCCAGGCACATTTTAGCTAGTTTTACTTGTAAGTGGGGTTGGAAACGCTTTTCAGGCTCAGTACTGGGCTCAAAACATGCAGCCCTGAGGTCTCTCATGAAAGCAGGTGGTTAAATAGAAATTCGCTGATCAGCTGACCCGGTAGGAGCAAACGTATGCCAAATATATACACAGAATGAGCTTGTCAGTGAATAGCAGCCAGGCACATTTTAGCTAGTTTTACTTGTAAGTGGGGTTGGAAACGCTTTTCAGGATCAGTACTGGGCTCAAAACATGCAGCCCTGAGGTCTTTCATGATAGCAGGTGGTTAAATAGAAATTCGCTGCTCAGCTGACCCGGCAGGAGCAAACGTATGCTAAAAATGTACTCAGAATGAGCTTTTCAGTGAAGAGAAGCCAGGCACATTTTAGCTAGTTTTACTTGTAAGTGGGGTTGGAAATTCTTTTCAGGCTCAGTACTGGGCTCAAAACATGCAGCCCTGAGGTCTCTCATGATAGCAGGTGGTTAAATAGAAATTCGCTGCTCAGCTGACCCGGCAGGTATGCTAAAAATGTACTCAGAATGAGCTTTTCAGTGAAGAGAAGCCAGGCACATTTTAGCTAGTTTTACTTGTAAGTGGGGTTTCAGGCTCAGTACTGCGCTCAAAACATGCAGCCCTGAGGTCTCTCATGAAAGCAGGTGGTTAAATAGAAATACGCTGATCAGCTGACCCGGTAGGAGCAAACGTATGCCAAATATGTACACAGAATGAGCTTTTCAGTGAATAGCAGCCAGGCACATTTTAGCTAGTTTTACTTGTAAGTGGGGTTGGAAACGCTTTTCAGGATCAGTACTGGGCTCAAAACATGCAGCCCTGAGGTCTTTCATGATAGCAGTTGGTTAAATAGAAATTCGCTGCTCAGCTGACCCGGCAGGAGCAAACGTATGCTAAAAATGTACTCAGAATGAGCTTTTCAGTGAATAGCAGCCAGGCACATTTTAGCTAGTTTTACTTGTAAGTGGGGTTGGAAACGCTTTTCAGGATCAGTACTGGGCTCAAAACATGCAGCCCTGAGGTCTCTCATGATAGCAGGTGGTTAAATAGAAATTCGCTGCTCAGCTGACCCGGTAGGAGCAAACGTCTGCCAAAAATGTACACAGAATGAGCTTTTCAGTGAATAGCAGCCAGGCACATTTTAGCTAGTTTTACTTGTAAGTGGGGTTGGAAACGCTTTTCAGGATCAGTACTGGGCTCAAAACATGCAGCCCTGAGGTGTCTCATGATAGCAGGTGGTTAAATAGAAATTCGGTGCTCAGCTGACCCGGCAAGAGCAAACGTATGCTAAAAATGTACTCAGAATGAGCTTTTCAGTGAAGAGAAGCCAGGCACATTTTTGCTAGTTTTACTTGTAAGTGGGGTTGGAAATGCTTTTCAGGCTCAGTACTGGGCTCAAAACATGCAGCACTGAGGTCTCTCATGAAAGCAGGTGGTTAAATAGAAATTCGCTGCTCAGCTGACCCGGCAGGAGCAAACGTATGCTAAAAATGTACTCAGAATGAGCTTTTCAGTGAAGAGATGCCAGGCACATTTTAGCTAGTTTTACTTGTAAGTGGGGTTGGAAATGCTTTTCAGGCTCAGTACTGGGCTCAAAACATGCAGCCCTGAGGTCTCTCATGATAGCAGGTGGTTAAATAGAAATTCGCTGCTCAGCTGATCCGGCAGGAGCAAACGTATGCTAAAAATGTACTCAGAATGAGCTTTTCAGTGAAGAGAAGCCAGGCACATTTTAGCTAGTTTTACTTGTAAGTGGGGTTGGAAATGCTTTTCAGGCTCAGTACGGGCTCAAAACATGCAGCCCTGAGGTCTCTCATGAAAGCAGGTGGTTAAATAGAAATTTGCTGCTCAGCTGACCCGGTAGGAGCAAACGTATGCCAAAAATGTACACAGAATGAGCTTTTCAGTGAATAGCAGCCAGGCACATTTTAGCTAGTTTTACTTGTAAGTGGGGTTGGAAACACTTTTCAGGCTCAGTACTGGGCTCAAAACATGCAGCCCTGAGGTCTCCCATGACAGCAGGTGGTTAAATAGAAATTCGCTGCTCAGCTGACCCGGCAGGAGCAAACGTATGCCAAAAATGTACACAGAATGAGCTTTTCAGTGAATAGCAGCCAGGCACATTTTAGCTAGTTTTACTTGTAAGTGGGGTTGGAAACGCTTTTCAGGATCAGTACTGGGCTCAAAACATGCAGCCCTGAGGTCTCTCATGATAGCAGGTGGTTAAATAGAAATTCGCTGCTCAGCTGACCCGGCAGGAGCAAACGTAAGCTAAAAATGTACTCAGAATGAGCTTTTCAGTGAAGAGAAGCCAGGCACATTTTAGCTAGTTTTACTTGTAAGTGGGGTTGGAAATGCTTTTCAGGCTCAGTACTGAGCTCAAAACATGCAGCCCGGAGGTCTCTCATGATAGCAGGTGGTTAAATAGAAATTCGCTGCTCAGCTGACCCGGCAGGAGCAAACGTATGCTAAAAATGTACTCAGAATGAGCTTTTCAGTGAAGAGAAGCCAGGCAGATTTTAGCTAGTTTTACTTGTAAGTGGGGTTGGAAATGCTTTTCAGGCTCAGTACTGGGCTTAAAACATGCAGCCCTGAGGACTCTCATGATAGCAGGTGGTTAAATAAAAATTCGCTGCTCAGCTGACCCGGTAGGAGCAAACGTATGCCAAAAATGTACACAGAATGAGCTTTTCAGTGAAGAGAAGCCAGGCACATTTTAGCTAGTTTTACTTGTAAGTGGGGTTGGAAACGCTTTTCAGGCTCAGTACTGGGCTCAAAACATGCAGCCCTGAGGTCTCTCATGATAGCAGGTGGTTAAATAGAAATTCGCTGCTCAGCTGACCCGGCAGGAGCAAACGTATGCTAAAAATGTACTCAAAATGAGCTTTTCAGTGAAGAGAAGCCAGGCACATTTTAGCTAGTTTTACTTGTAAGTGGGGTTGGAAATGCTTTTCAGGCTCAGTACTGGGCTCAAAACATGCAGCCCTGAGGACTCTCATGATAGCAGGTGGTTAAATAAAAATTCGCTGCTCAGCTGACCCGGTAGGAGCAAACGTATGCCAAAAATGTACACAGAATGAGCTTTTCAGTGAAGAGAAGCCAGGCACATTTTAGCTAGTTTTACTTGTAAGTGGGGTTGGAAATGCTTTTCAGGCTCAGTACTGGGCTCAAAACATGCAGCCCTGAGGTCTCTCATGATAGCAGGTGG
Source organism: Lissotriton vulgaris (assembly GCF_964263255.1). Taxonomy (NCBI): domain Eukaryota; kingdom Metazoa; phylum Chordata; class Amphibia; order Caudata; family Salamandridae; genus Lissotriton; species Lissotriton vulgaris. The sequence goes on along the minus strand of NW_028240699.1, from coordinate 76,721 downwards.
TTAAATAGAAATTCGCTGCTCAGCTGACCCGGCAGGAGCAAACGTATGCTAAAAATGTACACAGAATGAGCTTTTCAGTGAATAGCAGCCAGGCACATTTTAGCTAGTTTTACTTGTAAGTGGGGTTGGAAACGCTTTTCAGGATCAGTACTGGGCTCAGAACATGCAGCCCTGAGGTCTTTCATGATAGCAGGTGGTTAAATAGAAATTCGCTGCTCAGCTGACCCGGCAGGAGCAAACGTATGCTAAAAATGTACTCAGAATGAGCTTTTCAGTGAAGAGAAGCCAGGCACATTTTAGCTAGTTTTACTTGTAAGTGGGGTTGGAAACGCTTTTCAGGCTCAGTACTGGGCTCAAAACATGCAGCCCTGAGGTCTCTCATGAAAGCAGGTGGTTAAATAGAAATTCGCTGATCAGCTGACCCGGTAGGAGCAAACGTATGCCAAATATATACACAGAATGAGCTTGTCAGTGAATAGCAGCCAGGCACATTTTAGCTAGTTTTACTTGTAAGTGGGGTTGGAAACGCTTTTCAGGATCAGTACTGGGCTCAAAACATGCAGCCCTGAGGTCTTTCATGATAGCAGGTGGTTAAATAGAAATTCGCTGCTCAGCTGACCCGGCAGGAGCAAACGTATGCTAAAAATGTACTCAGAATGAGCTTTTCAGTGAAGAGAAGCCAGGCACATTTTAGCTAGTTTTACTTGTAAGTGGGGTTGGAAATTCTTTTCAGGCTCAGTACTGGGCTCAAAACATGCAGCCCTGAGGTCTCTCATGATAGCAGGTGGTTAAATAGAAATTCGCTGCTCAGCTGACCCGGCAGGTATGCTAAAAATGTACTCAGAATGAGCTTTTCAGTGAAGAGAAGCCAGGCACATTTTAGCTAGTTTTACTTGTAAGTGGGGTTTCAGGCTCAGTACTGCGCTCAAAACATGCAGCCCTGAGGTCTCTCATGAAAGCAGGTGGTTAAATAGAAATACGCTGATCAGCTGACCCGGTAGGAGCAAACGTATGCCAAATATGTACACAGAATGAGCTTTTCAGTGAATAGCAGCCAGGCACATTTTAGCTAGTTTTACTTGTAAGTGGGGTTGGAAACGCTTTTCAGGATCAGTACTGGGCTCAAAACATGCAGCCCTGAGGTCTTTCATGATAGCAGTTGGTTAAATAGAAATTCGCTGCTCAGCTGACCCGGCAGGAGCAAACGTATGCTAAAAATGTACTCAGAATGAGCTTTTCAGTGAATAGCAGCCAGGCACATTTTAGCTAGTTTTACTTGTAAGTGGGGTTGGAAACGCTTTTCAGGATCAGTACTGGGCTCAAAACATGCAGCCCTGAGGTCTCTCATGATAGCAGGTGGTTAAATAGAAATTCGCTGCTCAGCTGACCCGGTAGGAGCAAACGTCTGCCAAAAATGTACACAGAATGAGCTTTTCAGTGAATAGCAGCCAGGCACATTTTAGCTAGTTTTACTTGTAAGTGGGGTTGGAAACGCTTTTCAGGATCAGTACTGGGCTCAAAACATGCAGCCCTGAGGTGTCTCATGATAGCAGGTGGTTAAATAGAAATTCGGTGCTCAGCTGACCCGGCAAGAGCAAACGTATGCTAAAAATGTACTCAGAATGAGCTTTTCAGTGAAGAGAAGCCAGGCACATTTTTGCTAGTTTTACTTGTAAGTGGGGTTGGAAATGCTTTTCAGGCTCAGTACTGGGCTCAAAACATGCAGCACTGAGGTCTCTCATGAAAGCAGGTGGTTAAATAGAAATTCGCTGCTCAGCTGACCCGGCAGGAGCAAACGTATGCTAAAAATGTACTCAGAATGAGCTTTTCAGTGAAGAGATGCCAGGCACATTTTAGCTAGTTTTACTTGTAAGTGGGGTTGGAAATGCTTTTCAGGCTCAGTACTGGGCTCAAAACATGCAGCCCTGAGGTCTCCCATGACAGCAGGTGGTTAAATAGAAATTCGCTGCTCAGCTGACCCGGCAGGAGCAAACGTATGCTAAAAATGTACTCAGAATGAGCTTTTCAGTGAAGAGAAGCCAGGCACATTTTAGCTAGTTTTACTTGTAAGTGGGGTTGGAAATGCTTTTCAGGCTCAGTACTGGGCTCAAAACATGCAGCCCTGAAGACTCTCATGATAGCAGGTAGTTAAATAAAAATTCGCTGCTCAGCTGACCCGGTAGGAGCAAACGTATGCTAAAAATGTACTCAGAATGAGCTTTTCAGTGAAGAGAAGCCAGGCACATTTTAGCTAGTTTTACTTGTAAGTGGGGTTGGAAACGCTTTTCAGGCTCAGTACTGGGCTCAAAACATGCAGCCCTGAGGTCTCTCATGATAGCAGGTGCTTAAATAGAAATTCGCTGCTCAGCTGACCCGGCAGGAGCAAACGTATGCCAAAAATGTACACAGAATGAGCTTTTCAGTGAAGAGCAGCCAGGCACATTTTAGCTAGTTTTACTTGTAAGTGGGGTTGGAAACGCTTTTCAGGATCAGTACTGGGCTCAAAACATGCAGCCCGGAGGTCTCTCATGATAGCAGGTGGTTAAATAGAAATTCGCTGCTCAGCTGACCCGGCAGGAGCAAACGTATGCTAAAAATGTACTCAGAATGAGCTTTTCAGTGAAGAGAAGCCAGGCAGATTTTAGCTAGTTTTACTTGTAAGTGGGGTTGGAAATGCTTTTCAGGCTCAGTACTGGGCTCAAAACATGCAGCCCTGAGGACTCTCATGATAGCAGGTGGTTAAATAAAAATTCGCTGCTCAGCTGACCCGGTAAGAGCAAACGTATGCCAAAAATGTACACAGAATGAGCTTTTCAGTGAAGAGCAGCCAGGCACATTTTAGCTAGTTTTGCTTGTAAGTGGGGTTGGAAACGCTTTTCAGGATCAGTACTGGGCTCAAAACATGCAGCCCTGAGGTCTCTCATGATAGCAGGTGGTTAAATAGAAATTCGCTGCTCAGCTGACCCGGCAGGAGCAAACGTATGCTAAAAATGTACTCAGAATGAGCTTTTCAGTGAAGAGAAGCCAGGCACATTTTAGCTAGTTTTACTTGTAAGTGGGGTTGGAAACGCTTTTCAGGCTCAGTACTGGGCTCAAAACATGCAGCCCTGAGGTCTCTCATGATAGCAGGTGGTTAAATAGAAATTCGCTGCTCAGCTGACCCGGCAGGAGCAAACGTATGCCAAAAATGTACACAGAATGAGCTTTTCAGTGAAGAGCAGCCAGGCACATTTTAGCTAGTTTTACTTGTAAGTGGGGTTGGAAACGCTTTTCAGGATCAGTACTGGGCTCAAAACATGCAGCCCTGAGGTCTCTCGTGATAGCAGGTGGTTAAATAGAAATTCGCTGCTCAGCTGACCCAGCAGGAGCAAACGTATGCTAAAAATGTACTCAGAATGAGCTTTTCAGTGAAGAGAAGCCAGGCACATTTTAGCTAGTTTTACTTGTAAGTGGGGTTGGAAACGCTTTTCAGGCTCAGTACTGGGCTCAAAACATGCAGCCCTGAGGTCTCTCATGATAGCAGGTGGTTAAATAGAAATTCGCTGCTCAGCTGATCCGGCAGGAGCAAACGTATGCTAAAAATGTACTCAGAGTGAGCTTTTCAGTGAAGAGAAGCCAGGCACATTTTAGCTAGTTTTACTTGTAAGTGGGGTTGGAAATGCTTTCCAGGCTCAGTACGGGCTCAAAACATGCAGCCCTGAGGTCTCTCATGAAAGCAGGTGGTTAAATAGAAATTTGCTGCTCAGCTGACCCGGTAGGAGCAAACGTATGCCAAAAATGTACACAGAATGAGCTTTTCAGTGAATAGCAGCCAGGCACATTTTAGCTAGTTTTACTTGTAAGTGGGGTTGGAAACGCTTTTCAGGCTCAGTACTGGGCTCAAAACATGCAGCCCTGAGGTCTCCCATGACAGCAGGTGGTTAAATAGAAATTCGCTGCTCAGCTGACCCGGCAGGAGCAAACGTATGCCAAAAATGTACACAGAATGAGCTTTTCAGTGAATAGCAGCCAGGCACATTTTAGCTAGTTTTACTTGTAAGTGGGGTTGGAAACGCTTTTCATGATCAGTACTGGGCTCAAAACATGCAGCCCTGAGGTCTCTCATGATAGCAGGTGGTTAAATAGAAATTCGCTGCTCAGCTGACCCGGCAGGAGCAAACGTATGCTAAAAATGTACTCAGAATGAGCTTTTCAGTGAAGAGAAGCCAGGCAGATTTTAGCTAGTTTTACTTGTAAGTGGGGTTGGAAATGCTTTTCAGGCTCAGTACTGGGCTCAAAACATGCAGCCCTGAGGACTCTCATGATAGCAGGTGGTTAAATAAAAATTCGCTGCTCAGCTGACCCGGTAGGAGCAAACGTATGCCAAAAATGTACACAGAATGAGCTTTTCAGTGAAGAGCAGCCAGGCACATTTTAGCTAGTTTTACTTGTAAGTGGGGTTGGAAACGCTTTTCAGGATCAGTACTGGGCTCAAAACATGCAGCCCTGAGGTCTCTCATGATAGCAGGTGCTTAAATAGAAATTCGCTGCTCAGCTGACCCGGTAGGAGCAAACGTATGCCAAAAATGTACACAGAATGAGCTTTTCAGTGAAGAGCAGCCAGGCACATTTTAGCTAGTTTTGCTTGTAAGTGGGGTTGGAAACGCTTTTCAGGATCAGTACTGGGCTCAAAACATGCAGCCCTGAGGTCTCTCATGATAGCAGGTGGTTAAATAGAAATTCGCTGCTCAGCTGACCCGGCAGGAGCAAACGTATGCTAAAAATGTACTCAGAATGAGCTTTTCAGTGAAGAGAAGCCAGGCACATTTTAGCTAGTTTTACTTGTAAGTGGGGTTGGAAACGCTTTTCAGGCTCAGTACTGGGCTCAAAACATGCAGCCCTGAGGTCTCTCATGATAGCAGGTGGTTAAATAGAAATTCGCTGCTCAGCTGACCCGGCAGGAGCAAACGTATGCCAAAAATGTACACAGAATGAGCTTTTCAGTGAAGAGCAGCCAGGCACATTTTAGCTAGTTTTACTTGTAAGTGGGGTTGGAAACGCTTTTCAGGATCAGTACTGGGCTCAAAACATGCAGCCCTGAGGTCTCTCGTGATAGCAGGTGGTTAAATAGAAATTCGCTGCTCAGCTGACCCAGCAGGAGCAAACGTATGCTAAAAACGTACTCAGAATGAGCTTTTCAGTGAAGAGAAGCCAGGCACATTTTAGCTAGTTTTACTTGTAAGTGGGGTTGGAAACGCTTTTCAGGCTCAGTACTGGGCTCAAAACATGCAGCCCTGAGGTCTCTCATGATAGCAGGTGGTTAAATAGAAATTCGCTGCTCAGCTGATCCGGCAGGAGCAAACGTATGCTAAAAATGTACTCAGAGTGAGCTTTTCAGTGAAGAGAAGCCAGGCACATTTTAGCTAGTTTTACTTGTAAGTGGGGTTGGAAATGCTTTTCAGGCTCAGTACGGGCTCAAAACATGCAGCCCTGAGGTCTCTCATGAAAGCAGGTGGTTAAATAGAAATTTGCTGCTCAGCTGACCCGGTAGGAGCAAACGTATGCCAAAAATGTACACAGAATGAGCTTTTCAGTGAATAGCAGCCAGGCACATTTTAGCTAGTTTTACTTGTAAGTGGGGTTGGAAACGCTTTTCAGGCTCAGTACTGGGCTCAAAACATGCAGCCCTGAGGTCTCCCATGACAGCAGGTGGTTAAATAGAAATTCGCTGCTCAGCTGACCCGGCAGGAGCAAACGTATGCCAAAAATGTACACAGAATGAGCTTTTCAGTGAATAGCAGCCAGGCACATTTTAGCTAGTTTTACTTGTAAGTGGGGTTGGAAACGCTTTTCATGATCAGTACTGGGCTCAAAACATGCAGCCCTGAGGTCTCTCATGATAGCAGGTGGTTAAATAGAAATTCGCTGCTCAGCTGACCCGGCAGGAGCAAACGTATGCTAAAAATGTACTCAGAATGAGCTTTTCAGTGAAGAGAAGCCAGGCACATTTTAGCTAGTTTTACTTGTAAGTGGGATTGGAAATGCTTTTCAGGCTCAGTACTAAGCTCAAAACATGCAGCCCTGAGGTCTCTCATGATAGCAGGTGGTTAAATAGAAATTCGCTGCTCAGCTGACCCGGCAGGAGCAAACGTATGCTAAAAATGTACTCAGAATGAGCTTTTCAGTGAAGAGAAGCCAGGCAGATTTTAGCTAGTTTTACTTGTAAGTGGGGTTGGAAATGCTTTTCAGGCTCAGTACTGGGCTCAAAACATGCAGCCCTGAGGACTCTCATGATAGCAGGTGGTTAAATAAAAATTCGCTGCTCAGCTGACCCGGTAGGAGCAAACGTATGCCAAAAATGTACACAGAATGAGCTTTTCAGTGAAGAGCAGCCAGGCACATTTTAGCTAGTTTTACTTGTAAGTGGGGTTGGAAACGCTTTTCAGGATCAGTACTGGGCTCAAAACATGCAGCCCTGAGGTCTCTCATGATAGCAGGTGGTTAAATAGAAATTCGCTGCTCAGCTGACCCGGCAGGAGCAAACGTATGCTAAAAATGTACTCAGAATGAGCTTTTCAGTGAAGAGAAGCCAGGCACATTTTAGCTAGTTTTACTTGTAAGTGGGGTTGGAAACGCTTTTCAGGCTCAGTACTGGGCTCAAAACATGCAGCCCTGAGGTCTCTCATGATAGCAGGTGGTTAAATAGAATTTCGCTGCTCAGCTGACCCGGCAGGAGCAAACGTATGCCAAAAATGTACACAGAATGAGCTTTTCAGTGAAGAGCAGCCAGGCACATTTTAGCTAGTTTTACTTGTAAGTGGGGTTGGAAACGCTTTTCAGGATCAGTACTGGGCTCAAAACATGCAGCCCTGAGGTCTCTCATGATAGCAGGTGGTTAAATAGAAATTCGCTGCTCAGCTGACCCGGCAGGAGCAAACGTATGCTAAAAATGTACTCAGAATAAGCTTTTCAGTGAAGAGAAGCCAGGCACATTTTAGCTAGTTTTACTTGTCAGTGGGGTTGGAAATGCTTTTCAGGCTCAGTACTGGGCTCAAAACATGCAGCCCTGAGGTCTCTCATGATAGCAGGTGGTTAAATAGAAATTCGCTGCTCAGCTGATCCGGCAGGAGCAAACGTATGCTAAAAATGTACTCAGAATGAGCTTTTCAGTGAAGAGAAGCCAGGCACATTTTAGCTAGTTTTACTTGTAAGTGGGGTTGGAAATGCTTTTCAGGCTCAGTACGGGCTCAAAACATGCAGCCCTGAGGTCTCTCATGAAAGCAGGTGGTTAAATAGAAATTTGCTGCTCAGCTGACCCGGTAGGAGCAAACGTATGCCAAAAATGTACACAGAATGAGCTTTTCAGTGAATAGCAGCCAGGCACATTTTAGCTAGTTTTACTTGTAAGTGGGGTTGGAAACACTTTTCAGGCTCAGTACTGGGCTCAAAACATGCAGCCCTGAGGTCTCCCATGACAGCAGGTGGTTAAATAGAAATTCGCTGCTCAGCTGTCCCGACAGGAGCAAACGTATGCCAAAAATGTACACAGAATGAGCTTTTCAGTGAATAGCAGCCAGGCACATTTTAGCTAGTTTTACTTGTAAGTGGGGTTGGAAATGCTTTTCAGGCTCAGTACTGAGCTCAAAACATGCAGCCCGGAGGTCTCTCATGATAGCAGGTGGTTAAATAGAAATTCGCTGCTCAGCTGACCCGGCAGGAGCAAACGTATGCTAAAAATGTACTCAGAATGAGCTTTTCAGTGAAGAGAAGCCAGGCAGATTTTAGCTAGTTTTACTTGTAAGTGGGGTTGGAAATGCTTTTCAGGCTCAGTACTGGGCTCAAAACATGCAGCCCTGAGGACTCTCATGATAGCAGGTGGTTAAATAAAAATTTGCTGCTCAGCTGACCCGGTAGGAGCAAACGTATGCCAAAAATGTACACAGAATGAGCTTTTCAGTGAAGAGCAGCCAGGCACATTTTAGCTAGTTTTACTTGTAAGTGGGGCTGGAAACGCTTTTCAGGCTCAGTACTGGGCTCAAAACATGCAGCCCTGAGGTCTCTCATGATAGCAGGTGGTTAAATAGAAATTCGCTGCTCAGCTGACCCGGCAGGAGCAAACGTATGCTAAAAATGTACACAGAATGAGCTTTTCAATGAATAGCAGCCAGGCACATTTTAGCTAGTTTTACTTGTAAGTGGGGTTGGAAACGCTTTTCAGGATCAGTACTGGGCTCAGAACATGCAGCCCTGAGGTCTTTCATGATAGCAGGTGGTTAAATAGAAATTCGCTGCTCAGCTGACCCGGCAGGAGCAAACGTATGCTAAAAATGTACTCAGAATGAGCTTTTCAGTGAAGAGAAGCCAGGCACATTTTAGCTAGTTTTACTTGTAAGTGGGGTTGGAAACGCTTTTCAGGATCAGTACTGGGCTCAAAACATGCAGCCCTGAGGTCTCTCATGAAAGCAGGTGGTTAAATAGAAATTCGCTGCTCAGCTGACCCGGCAGGAGCAAACGTATGCCAAAAATGTACACAGAATGAGCTTTTCAGTGAATAGCAGCCAGGCACATTTTAGCTAGTTTTACTTGTAAGTGGGGTTGGAAACGCTTTTCATGATCAGTACTGGGCTCAAAACATGCAGCCCTGAGGTCTCTCATGATAGCAGGTGGTTAAATAGAAATTCGCTGCTCAGCTGACCCGGCAGGAGCAAACGTATGCTAAAAATGTACTCAGAATGAGCTTTTCAGTGAAGAGAAGCCAGGCACATTTTAGCTAGTTTTACTTGTAAGTGGGGTTGGAAATGCTTTTCAGGCTCAGTACTGAGCTCAAAACATGCAGCCCGGAGGTCTCTCATGATAGCAGGTGGTTAAATAGAAATTCGCTGCTCAGCTGACCCGGCAGGAGCAAACGTATGCTAAAAATGTACTCAGAATGAGCTTTTCAGTGAAGAGAAGCCAGGCAGATTTTAGCTAGTTTTACTTGTAAGTGGGGTTGGAAATGCTTTTCAGGCTCAGTACTGGGCTCAAAACATGCAGCCCTGAGGACTCTCATGATAGCAGGTGGTTAAATAAAAATTCGCTGCTCAGCTGACCCGGTAGGAGCAAACGTATGCCAAAAATGTACTCAGAATGAGCTTTTCAGTGAAGAGCAGCCAGGCACATTTTAGCTAGTTTTACTTGTAAGTGGGGTTGGAAACGCTTTTCAGGATCAGTACTGGGCTCAAAACATGCAGCCCTGAGGTCTCTCATGATAGCAGGTGGTTAAATAGAAATTCGCTGCTCAGCTGACCCGGCAGGAGCAAACGTATGCTAAAAATGTACTCAGAATGAGCTTTTCAGTGAAGAGAAGCCAGGCACATTTTAGCTAGTTTTACTTGTAAGTGGGGTTGGAAACGCTTTTCAGGCTCAGTACTGGGCTCAAAACATGCAGCCCTGAGGTCTCTCATGATAGCAGGTGGTTAAATAGAAATTCGCTGCTCAGCTGACCCGGCAGGAGCAAACGTATGCCAAAAATGTACACAGAATGAGCTTTTCAGTGAAGAGCAGCCAGGCACATTTTAGCTAGTTTTACTTGTAAGTGGGGTTGGAAACGCTTTTCAGGATCAGTACTGGGCTCAAAACATGCAGCCCTGAGGTCTCTCGTGATAGCAGGTGGTTAAATAGAAATTCGCTGCTCAGCTGACCCGGCAGGAGCAAACGTATGCTAAAAATTTACTCAGAATGAGCTTTTCAGTGAAGAGAAGCCAGGCACATTTTAGCTAGTTTTACTTGTAAGTGGGGTTGGAAACGCTTTTCAGGCTCAGTACTGGGCTCAAAACATGCAGCCCTGAGGTCTCTCATGATAGCAGGTGGTTAAATAGAAATTCGCTGCTCAGCTGATCCGGCAGGAGCAAACGTATGCTAAAAATGTACTCAGAATGAGCTTTTCAGTGAAGAGAAGCCAGGCACATTTTAGCTAGTTTTACTTGTAAGTGGGGTTGGAAATGCTTTTCAGGCTCAGTACGGGCTCAAAACATGCAGCCCTGAGGTCTCTCATGAAAGCAGGTGGTTAAATAGAAATTTGCTGCTCAGCTGACCCGGTAGGAGCAAACGTATGCCAAAAATGTACACAGAATGAGCTTTTCAGTGAATAGCAGCCAGGCACATTTTAGCTAGTTTTACTTGTAAGTGGGGTTGGAAACGCTTTTCAGGCTCAGTACTGGGCTCAAAACATGCAGCCCTGAGGTCTCCCATGACAGCAGGTGGTTAAATAGAAATTCGCTGCTCAGCTGACCCGGCAGGAGCAAACGTATGCCAAAAATGTACACAGAATGAGCTTTTCAGTGAATAGCAGCCAGGCACATTTTAGCTAGTTTTACTTGTAAGTGGGGTTGGAAACGCTTTTCATGATCAGTACTGGGCGCAAAACATGCAGCCCTGAGGTCTCTCATGATAGCAGGTGGTTAAATAGAAATTTGCTGCTCAGCTGACCCGGCAGGAGCAAACGTATGCTAAAAATGTACTCAGAATGAGCTTTTCAGTGAAGAGAAGCCAGGCACATTTTAGCTAGTTTTACTTGTAAGTGGGATTGGAAATGCTTTTCAGGCTCAGTACTGAGCTCAAAACATGCAGCCCTGAGGTCTCTCATGATAGCAGGTGGTTAAATAGAAATTCGCTGCTCAGCTGACCCGGCAGGAGCAAACGTATGCTAAAAATGTACTCAGAATGAGCTTTTCAGTGAAGAGAAGCCAGGCAGATTTTAGCTAGTTTTACTTGTAAGTGGGGTTGGAAATGCTTTTCAGGCTCAGTACTGGGCTCAAAACATGCAGCCCTGAGGACTCTCATGATAGCAGGTGGTTAAATAAAAATTCGCTGCTCAGCTGACCCGGTAGGAGCAAACGTATGCCAAAAATGTACACAGAATGAGCTTTTCAGTGAAGAGCAGCCAGGCACATTTTAGCTAGTTTTACTTGTAAGTGGGGTTGGAAACGCTTTTCAGGATCAGTACTGGGCTCAAAACATGCAGCCCTGAGGTCTCTCATGATAGCAGGTGGTTAAATAGAAATTCGCTGCTCAGCTGACCCGGCAGGAGCAAACGTATGCTAAAAATGTACTCAGAATGAGCTTTTCAGTGAAGAGAAGCCAGGCACATTTTAGCTAGTTTTACTTGTAAGTGGGGTTGGAAACGCTTTTCAGGCTCAGTACTGGGCTCAAAACATGCAGCCCTGAGGTCTCTCATGATAGCAGGTGGTTAAATAGAAATTCGCTGCTCAGCTGACCCGGCAGGAGCAAACGTATGCCAAAAATGTACACAGAATGAGCTTTTCAGTGAAGAGCAGCCAGGCACATTTTAGCTAGTTTTACTTGTAAGTGGGGTTGGAAACGCTTTTCAGGATCAGTACTGGGCTCAAAACATGCAGCCCTGAGGTCTCTCATGATAGCAGGTGGTTAAATAGAAATTCGCTGCTCAGCTGACCCGGCAGGAGCAAACGTATGCTAAAAATGTACTCAGAATGAGCTTTTCAGTGAAGAGAAGCCAGGCACATTTTAGCTAGTTTTACTTGTCAGTGGGGTTGGAAATGCTTTTCAGGCTCAGTACTGGGCTCAAAACATGCAGCCCTGAGGTCTCTCATGATAGCAGGTGGTTAAATAGAAATTCGCTGCTCAGCTGATCCGGCAGGAGCAAACGTATGCTAAAAATGTACTCAGAATGAGCTTTTCAGTGAAGAGAAGCCAGGCACATTTTAGCTAGTTTTACTTGTAAGTGGGGTTGGAAATGCTTTTCAGGCTCAGTACGGGCTCAAAACATGCAGCCCTGAGGTCTCTCATGAAAGCAGGTGGTTAAATAGAAATTTGCTGCTCAGCTGACCCGGTAGGAGCAAACGTATGCCAAAAATGTACACAGAATGAGCTTTTCAGTGAATAGCAGCCAGGCACATTTTAGCTAGTTTTACTTGTAAGTGGGGTTGGAAACACTTTTCAGGCTCAGTACTGGGCTCAAAACATGCAGCCCTGAGGTCTCCCATGACAGCAGGTGGTTAAATAGAAATTCGCTGCTCAGCTGACCCGGCAGGATCAAACGTATGCCAAAAATGTACACAGAATGAGCTTTTCAGTGAATAGCAGCCAGGCACATTTTAGCTAGTTTTACTTGTAAGTGGGGTTGGAAACGCTTTTCATGATCAGTACTGGGCTCAAAACATGCAACCCTGAGGTCTCTCATGATAGCAGGTGGTTAAATAGAAATTCGCTGCTCAGCTGACCCGGCAGGAGCAAACGTATGCTAAAAATGTACTCAGAATGAGCTTTTCAGTGAAGAGAAGCCAGGCACATTTTAGCTAGTTTTACTTGTAAGTGGGGTTGGAAATGCTTTTCAGGCTCAGTACTGAGCTCAAAACATGCAGCCCGGAGGTCTCTCATGATAGCAGGTGGTTAAATAGAAATTCGCTGCTCAGCTGACCCGGCAGGAGCAAACGTATGCTAAAAATGTACTCAGAATGAGCTTTTCAGTGAAGAGAAGCCAGGCAGATTTTAGCTAGTTTTACTTGTAAGTGGGGTTGGAAATGCTTTTCAGGCTCAGTACTGGGCTCAAAACATGCAGCCCTGAGGACTCTCATGATAGCAGGTGGTTAAATAAAAATTCGCTGCTCAGCTGACCCGGTAGGAGCAAACGTATGCCAAAAATGTACACAGAATGAGCTTTTCAGTGAAGAGCAGCCAGGCACATTTTAGCTAGTTTTACTTGTAAGTGGAGCTGGAAACGCTTTTCAGGCTCAGTACTGGGCTCAAAACATGCAGCCCTGAGGTCTCTCATGATAGCAGGTGGTTAAATAGAAATTCGCTGCTCAGCTGACCCGGCAGGAGCAAACGTATGCTAAAAATGTACTCAGAATGAGCTTTTCAGTGAAGAGAAGCCAGGCACATTTTAGCTAGTTTTACTTGTAAGTGGGGTTGGAAACGCTTTTCAGGATCAGTACTGGGCTCAAAACATGCAGCCCTGAGGTCTCTCATGAAAGCAGGTGGTTAAATAGAAATTCGCTGATCAGCTGACCCGGTAGGAGCAAACGTATGCCAAATATATACACAGAATGAGCTTGTCAGTGAATAGCAGCCAGGCACATTTTAGCTAGTTTTACTTGTAAGTGGGGTTGGAAACGCTTTTCAGGATCAGTACTGGGCTCAAAACATGCAGCCCTGAGGTCTTTCATGATAGCAGGTGGTTAAATAGAAATTCGCTGCTCAGCTGACCCGGCAGGAGCAAACGTATGCTAAAAATGTACTCAGAATGAGCTTTTCAGTGAAGAGAAGCCAGGCACATTTTAGCTAGTTTTACTTGTAAGTGGGGTTGGAAATGCTTTTCAGGCTCAGTACTGGGCTCAAAACATGCAGCCCTGAGGTCTCTCATGATAGCAGGTGGTTAAATAGAAATTCGCTGCTCAGCTGACCCGGCAGGTATGCTAAAAATGTACTCAGAATGAGCTTTTCAGTGAAGAGAAGCCAGGCACATTTTAGCTAGTTTTACTTGTAAGTGGGGTTTCAGGCTCAGTACTGAGCTCAAAACATGCAGCCCTGAGGTCTCTCATGAAAGCAGGTGGTTAAATAGAAATACGCTGATCAGCTGACCCGGTAGGAGCAAACGTATGCCAAATATGTACACAGAATGAGCTTTTCAGTGAATAGCAGCCAGGCACATTTTAGCTAGTTTTACTTGTAAGTGGGGTTGGAAACGCTTTTCAGGATCAGTACTGGGCTCAAAACATGCAGCCCTGAGGTCTTTCATGATAGCAGGTGGTTAAATAGAAATTCGCTGCTCAGCTGACCCGGCAGGAGCAAACGTATGCTAAAAATTTACTCAGAATGAGCTTTTCAGTGAATAGCAGCCAGGCACATTTTAGCTAGTTTTACTTGTAAGTGGGGTTGGAAACGCTTTTCAGGCTCAGTACTGGGCTCAAAACATGCAGCCCTGAGGTCTCTCATGATAGCAGGTGGTTAAATAGAAATTCGCTGCTCAGCTGACCCGGTAGGAGCAAACGTATGCCAAAAATGTACACAGAATGAGCTTTTCAGTGAATAGCAGCCAGGCACCTTTTAGCTAGTTTTACTTGTAAGTGGGGTTGGAAACGCTTTTCAGGATCAGTACTGGGCTCAAAACATGCAGCCCTGAGGTGTCTCATGATAGCAGGTGGTTAAATAGAAATTCGCTGCTCAGCTGACCCGGCAGGAGCAAACGTATGCTAAAAATGTACTCAGAATGAGCTTTTCAGTGAAGAGAAGCCAGGCACATTTTTGCTAGTTTTACTTGTAAGTGGGGTTGGAAATGCTTTTCAGGCTCAGTACTGGGCTCAAAACATGCAGCACTGAGGTCTCTCATGAAAGCAGGTGGTTAAATAGAAATTCGCTGCTCAGCTGACCCGGCAGGAGCAAACGTATGCTAAAAATGTACTCAGAATGAGCTTTTCAGTGAAGAGATGCCAGGCACATTTTAGCTAGTTTTACTTGTAAGTGGGGTTGGAAATGCTTTTCAGGCTCAGTACTGGGCTCAAAACATGCAGCCCTGAGGTCTCTCATGAAAGCAGGTGGTTAAATAGAAATTCGCTGCTCAGCTGACCCGGTAGGAGCAAACGTATGCCAAAAATGTACACAGAATGAGCTTTTCAGTGAATAGCAGCCAGGCACATTTTAGCTAGTTTTACTTGTAAGTGGGGTTGGAAATGCTTTTCAGGCTCAGTACTGGGCTCAAAACATGCAGCCCTGAGGTCTCCCATGACAGCAGGTGGTTAAATAGAAATTCGCTGCTCAGCTGACCCGGCAGGAGCAAACGTATGCTAAAAATGTACTCAGAATGAGCTTTTCAGTGAAGAGAAGCCAGGCACATTTTAGCTAGTTTTACTTGTAAGTGGGGTTGGAAATGCTTTTCAGGCTCAGTACTGGGCTCAAAACATGCAGCCCTGAAGACTCTCATGATAGCAGGTAGTTAAATAAAAATTCGCTGCTCAGCTGACCCGGTAGGAGCAAACGTATGTTAAAAATGTACTCAGAATGAGCTTTTCAGTGAAGAGAAGCCAGGCACATTTTAGCTAGTTTTACTTGTAAGTGGGGTTGGAAATGCTTTTCAGGCTCAGTACTGGGCTCAAAACATGCAGCCCTGAGGTCTCTCATGATAGCAGGTGCTTAAATAGAAATTCGCTGCTCAGCTGACCCGGTAGGAGCAAACGTATGCCAAAAATGTACACAGAATGAGCTTTTCAGTGAAGAGCAGCCAGGCACATTTTAGCTAGTTTTACTTGTAAGTGGGGTTGGAAACGCTTTTCAGGATCAGTACTGGGCTCAAAACATGCAGCCCTGAGGTCTCTCATGATAGCAGGTGGTTAAATAGAAATTCGCTGCTCAGCTGACCCGGCAGGAGCAAACGTATGCTAAAAATGTACTCAGAATGAGCTTTTCAGTGAAGAGAAGCCAGGCACATTTTAGCTAGTTTTACTTGTAAGTGGGGTTGGAAATGCTTTTCAGGCTCAGTACTGGGCTCAAAACATGCAGCCCTGAGGTCTCTCATGATAGCAGGTGGTTAAATAGAAATTCGCTGCTCAGCTGATCCGGCAGGAGCAAACGTATGCTAAAAATGTACTCAGAATGAGCTTTTCAGTGAAGAGAAGCCAGGCACATTTTAGCTAGTTTTACTTGTAAGTGGGGTTGGAAATGCTTTTCAGGCTCAGTACGGGCTCAAAACATGCAGCCCTGAGGTCTCTCATGAAAGCAGGTGGTTAAATAGAAATTTGCTGCTCAGCTGACCCGGTAGGAGCAAACGTATGCCAAAAATGTACACAGAATGAGCTTTTCAGTGAATAGCAGCCAGGCACATTTTAGCTAGTTTTACTTGTAAGTGGGGTTGGAAACGCTTTTCAGGCTCAGTACTGGGCTCAAAACATGCAGCCCTGAGGTCTCCCATGACAGCAGGTGGTTAAATAGAAATTCGCTGCTCAGCTGACCCGGCAGGAGCAAACGTATGCCAAAAATGTACACAGAATGAGCTTTTCAGTGAATAGCAGCCAGGCACATTTTAGCTAGTTTTACTTGTAAGTGGGGTTGGAAATGCTTTTCAGGCTCAGTACTGAGCTCAAAACATGCAGCCCTGAGGTCTCTCATGATAGCAGGTGGTTAAATAGAAATTCGCTGCTCAGCTGACCCGGCAGGAGCAAACGTATGCTAAAAATGTACTCAGAATGAGCTTTTCAGTGAAGAGAAGCCAGGCAGATTTTAGCTAGTTTTACTTGTAAGTGGGGTTGGAAATGCTTTTCAGGCTCAGTACTGGGCTCAAAACATGCAGCCCTGAGGACTCTCATGATAGCAGGTGGTTAAATAAAAATTCGCTGCTCAGCTGTCCCGGTAGGAGCAAACGTATGCCAAAAATGTACACAGAATGAGCTTTTCAGTGAAGAGCAGCCAGGCACATTTTAGCTAGTTTTACTTGTAAGTGGGGTTGGAAACGCTTTTCAGGATCAGTACTGGGCTCAAAACATGCAGCCCTGAGGTCTCTCATGATAGCAGGTGGTTAAATAGAAATTCGCTGCTCAGCTGACCCGGCAGGAGCAAACGTATGCTAAAAATGTACTCAGAATGAGCTTTTCAGTGAAGAGAAGCCAGGCACATTTTAGCTAGTTTTACTTGTAAGTGGGGTTGGAAACGCTTTTCAGGCTCAGTACTGGGCTCAAAACATGCAGCCCTGAGGTCTCTCATGATAGCAGGTGGTTAAATAGAAATTCGCTGCTCAGCTGACCCGGCAGGAGCAAACGTATGCCAAAAATGTACACAGAATGAGCTTTTCAGTGAAGAGCAGCCAGGCACATTTTAGCTAGTTTTACTTGTAAGTGGGGTTGGAAACGCTTTTCAGGATCAGTACTGGGCTCAAAACATGCAGCCCTGAGGTCTCTCATGATAGCAGGTGGTTAAATAGAAATTCGCTGCTCAGCTGACCCGGCAGGAGCAAACGTATGCTAAAAATGTACTCAGAATGAGCTTTTCAGTGAAGAGAAGCCAGGCACATTTTAGCTAGTTTTACTTGTCAGTGGGGTTGGAAATGCTTTTCAGGCTCAGTACTGGGTTCAAAACATGCAGCCCTGAGGTCTCTCATGATAGCAGGTGGTTAAATAGAAATTCGCTGCTCAGCTGATCCGGCAGGAGCAAACGTATGCTAAAAATGTACTCAGAATGAGCTTTTCAGTGAAGAGAAGCCAGGCACATTTTAGCTAGTTTTACTTGTAAGTGGGGTTGGAAATGCTTTTCAGGCTCAGTACTGAGCTCAAAACATGCAGCCCGGAGGTCTCTCATGATAGCAGGTGGTTAAATAGAAATTCGCTGCTCAGCTGACCCGGCAGGAGCAAACGTATGCTAAAAATGTACTCAGAATGAGCTTTTCAGTGAAGAGAAGCCAGGCAGATTTTAGCTAGTTTTACTTGTAAGTGGGGTTGGAAATGCTTTTCAGGCTCAGTACTGGGCTCAAAACATGCAGCCCTGAGGACTCTCATGATAGCAGGTGGTTAAATAAAAATTCGCTGCTCAGCTGACCCGGTAGGAGCAAACGTATGCCAAAAATGTACACAGAATGAGCTTTTCAGTGAAGAGCAGCCAGGCACATTTTAGCTAGTTTTACTTGTAAGTGGAGCTGGAAACGCTTTTCAGGCTCAGTACTGGGCTCAAAACATGCAGCCCTGAGGTCTCTCATGATAGCAGGTGGTTAAATAGAAATTCGCTGCTCAGCTGACCCGGCAGGAGCAAACGTATGCTAAAAATGTACTCAGAATGAGCTTTTCAGTGAAGAGAAGCCAGGCACATTTTAGCTAGTTTTACTTGTAAGTGGGGTTGGAAACGCTTTTCAGGATCAGTACTGGGCTCAAAACATGCAGCCCTGAGGTCTCTCATGAAAGCAGGTGGTTAAATAGAAATTCGCTGATCAGCTGACCCGGTAGGAGCAAACGTATGCCAAATATATACACAGAATGAGCTTGTCAGTGAATAGCAGCCAGGCACATTTTAGCTAGTTTTACTTGTAAGTGGGGTTGGAAACGCTTTTCAGGATCAGTACTGGGCTCAAAACATGCAGCCCTGAGGTCTTTCATGATAGCAGGTGGTTAAATAGAAATTCGCTGCTCAGCTGACCCGGCAGGAGCAAACGTATGCTAAAAATGTACTCAGAATGAGCTTTTCAGTGAAGAGAAGCCAGGCACATTTTAGCTAGTTTTACTTGTAAGTGGGGTTGGAAATGCTTTTCAGGCTCAGTACTGGGCTCAAAACATGCAGCCCTGAGGTCTCTCATGATAGCAGGTGGTTAAATAGAAATTCGCTGCTCAGCTGACCCGGCAGGTATGCTAAAAATGTACTCAGAATGAGCTTTTCAGTGAAGAGAAGCCAGGCACATTTTAGCTAGTTTTACTTGTAAGTGGGGTTTCAGGCTCAGTACTGAGCTCAAAACATGCAGCCCTGAGGTCTCTCATGAAAGCAGGTGGTTAAATAGAAATACGCTGATCAGCTGACCCGGTAGGAGCAAACGTATGCCAAATATGTACACAGAATGAGCTTTTCAGTGAATAGCAGCCAGGCACATTTTAGCTAGTTTTACTTGTAAGTGGGGTTGGAAACGCTTTTCAGGATCAGTACTGGGCTCAAAACATGCAGCCCTGAGGTCTTTCATGATAGCAGGTGGTTAAATAGAAATTCGCTGCTCAGCTGACCCGGCAGGAGCAAACGTATGCTAAAAATTTACTCAGAATGAGCTTTTCAGTGAATAGCAGCCAGGCACATTTTAGCTAGTTTTACTTGTAAGTGGGGTTGGAAACGCTTTTCAGGCTCAGTACTGGGCTCAAAACATGCAGCCCTGAGGTCTCTCATGATAGCAGGTGGTTAAATAGAAATTCGCTGCTCAGCTGACCCGGTAGGAGCAAACGTATGCCAAAAATGTACACAGAATGAGCTTTTCAGTGAATAGCAGCCAGGCACCTTTTAGCTAGTTTTACTTGTAAGTGGGGTTGGAAACGCTTTTCAGGATCAGTACTGGGCTCAAAACATGCAGCCCTGAGGTGTCTCATGATAGCAGGTGGTTAAATAGAAATTCGCTGCTCAGCTGACCCGGCAGGAGCAAACGTATGCTAAAAATGTACTCAGAATGAGCTTTTCAGTGAAGAGAAGCCAGGCACATTTTTGCTAGTTTTACTTGTAAGTGGGGTTGGAAATGCTTTTCAGGCTCAGTACTGGGCTCAAAACATGCAGCACTGAGGTCTCTCATGAAAGCAGGTGGTTAAATAGAAATTCGCTGCTCAGCTGACCCGGCAGGAGCAAACGTATGCTAAAAATGTACTCAGAATGAGCTTTTCAGTGAAGAGATGCCAGGCACATTTTAGCTAGTTTTACTTGTAAGTGGGGTTGGAAATGCTTTTCAGGCTCAGTACTGGGCTCAAAACATGCAGCCCTGAGGTCTCTCATGAAAGCAGGTGGTTAAATAGAAATTCGCTGCTCAGCTGACCCGGTAGGAGCAAACGTATGCCAAAAATGTACACAGAATGAGCTTTTCAGTGAATAGCAGCCAGGCACATTTTAGCTAGTTTTACTTGTAAGTGGGGTTGGAAATGCTTTTCAGGCTCAGTACTGGGCTCAAAACATGCAGCCCTGAGGTCTCCCATGACAGCAGGTGGTTAAATAGAAATTCGCTGCTCAGCTGACCCGGCAGGAGCAAACGTATGCTAAAAATGTACTCAGAATGAGCTTTTCAGTGAAGAGAAGCCAGGCACATTTTAGCTAGTTTTACTTGTAAGTGGGGTTGGAAATGCTTTTCAGGCTCAGTACTGGGCTCAAAACATGCAGCCCTGAAGACTCTCATGATAGCAGGTAGTTAAATAAAAATTCGCTGCTCAGCTGACCCGGTAGGAGCAAACGTATGTTAAAAATGTACTCAGAATGAGCTTTTCAGTGAAGAGAAGCCAGGCACATTTTAGCTAGTTTTACTTGTAAGTGGGGTTGGAAATGCTTTTCAGGCTCAGTACTGGGCTCAAAACATGCAGCCCTGAGGTCTCTCATGATAGCAGGTGCTTAAATAGAAATTCGCTGCTCAGCTGACCCGGTAGGAGCAAACGTATGCCAAAAATGTACACAGAATGAGCTTTTCAGTGAAGAGCAGCCAGGCACATTTTAGCTAGTTTTACTTGTAAGTGGGGTTGGAAACGCTTTTCAGGATCAGTACTGGGCTCAAAACATGCAGCCCTGAGGTCTCTCATGATAGCAGGTGGTTAAATAGAAATTCGCTGCTCAGCTGACCCGGCAGGAGCAAACGTATGCTAAAAATGTACTCAGAATGAGCTTTTCAGTGAAGAGAAGCCAGGCACATTTTAGCTAGTTTTACTTGTAAGTGGGGTTGGAAATGCTTTTCAGGCTCAGTACTGGGCTCAAAACATGCAGCCCTGAGGTCTCTCATGATAGCAGGTGGTTAAATAGAAATTCGCTGCTCAGCTGATCCGGCAGGAGCAAACGTATGCTAAAAATGTACTCAGAATGAGCTTTTCAGTGAAGAGAAGCCAGGCACATTTTAGCTAGTTTTACTTGTAAGTGGGGTTGGAAATGCTTTTCAGGCTCAGTACGGGCTCAAAACATGCAGCCCTGAGGTCTCTCATGAAAGCAGGTGGTTAAATAGAAATTTGCTGCTCAGCTGACCCGGTAGGAGCAAACGTATGCCAAAAATGTACACAGAATGAGCTTTTCAGTGAATAGCAGCCAGGCACATTTTAGCTAGTTTTACTTGTAAGTGGGGTTGGAAACGCTTTTCAGGCTCAGTACTGGGCTCAAAACATGCAGCCCTGAGGTCTCCCATGACAGCAGGTGGTTAAATAGAAATTCGCTGCTCAGCTGACCCGGCAGGAGCAAACGTATGCCAAAAATGTACACAGAATGAGCTTTTCAGTGAATAGCAGCCAGGCACATTTTAGCTAGTTTTACTTGTAAGTGGGGTTGGAAATGCTTTTCAGGCTCAGTACTGAGCTCAAAACATGCAGCCCTGAGGTCTCTCATGATAGCAGGTGGTTAAATAGAAATTCGCTGCTCAGCTGACCCGGCAGGAGCAAACGTATGCTAAAAATGTACTCAGAATGAGCTTTTCAGTGAAGAGAAGCCAGGCAGATTTTAGCTAGTTTTACTTGTAAGTGGGGTTGGAAATGCTTTTCAGGCTCAGTACTGGGCTCAAAACATGCAGCCCTGAGGACTCTCATGATAGCAGGTGGTTAAATAAAAATTCGCTGCTCAGCTGTCCCGGTAGGAGCAAACGTATGCCAAAAATGTACACAGAATGAGCTTTTCAGTGAAGAGCAGCCAGGCACATTTTAGCTAGTTTTACTTGTAAGTGGGGTTGGAAACGCTTTTCAGGATCAGTACTGGGCTCAAAACATGCAGCCCTGAGGTCTCTCATGATAGCAGGTGGTTAAATAGAAATTCGCTGCTCAGCTGACCCGGCAGGAGCAAACGTATGCTAAAAATGTACTCAGAATGAGCTTTTCAGTGAAGAGAAGCCAGGCACATTTTAGCTAGTTTTACTTGTAAGTGGGGTTGGAAACGCTTTTCAGGCTCAGTACTGGGCTCAAAACATGCAGCCCTGAGGTCTCTCATGATAGCAGGTGGTTAAATAGAAATTCGCTGCTCAGCTGACCCGGCAGGAGCAAACGTATGCCAAAAATGTACACAGAATGAGCTTTTCAGTGAAGAGCAGCCAGGCACATTTTAGCTAGTTTTACTTGTAAGTGGGGTTGGAAACGCTTTTCAGGATCAGTACTGGGCTCAAAACATGCAGCCCTGAGGTCTCTCATGATAGCAGGTGGTTAAATAGAAATTCGCTGCTCAGCTGACCCGGCAGGAGCAAACGTATGCTAAAAATGTACTCAGAATGAGCTTTTCAGTGAAGAGAAGCCAGGCACATTTTAGCTAGTTTTACTTGTCAGTGGGGTTGGAAATGCTTTTCAGGCTCAGTACTGGGTTCAAAACATGCAGCCCTGAGGTCTCTCATGATAGCAGGTGGTTAAATAGAAATTCGCTGCTCAGCTGATCCGGCAGGAGCAAACGTATGCTAAAAATGTACTCAGAATGAGCTTTTCAGTGAAGAGAAGCCAGGCACATTTTAGCTAGTTTTACTTGTAAGTGGGGTTGGAAATGCTTTTCAGGCTCAGTACGGGCTCAAAACATGCAGCCCTGAGGTCTCTCATGAAAGCAGGTGGTTAAATAGAAATTTGCTGCTCAGCTGACCCGGTAGGAGCAAACGTATGCCAAAAATGTACACAGAATGAGCTTTTCAGTGAATAGCAGCCAGGCACATTTTAGCTAGTTTTACTTGTAAGTGGGGTTGGAAACACTTTTCAGGCTCAGTACTGGGCTCAAAACATGCAGCCCTGAGGTCTCCCATGACAGCAGGTGGTTAAATAGAAATTCGCTGCTCAGCTGACCCGGCAGGAGCAAACGTATGCCAAAAATGTACACAGAATGAGCTTTTCAGTGAATAGCAGCCAGGCACATTTTAGCTAGTTTTACTTGTAAGTGGGGTTGGAAACGCTTTTCATGATCAGTACTGGGCTCAAAACATGCAGCCCTGAGGTCTCTCATGATAGCAGGTGGTTAAATAGAAATTCGCTGCTCAGCTGACCCGGCAGGAGCAAACGTATGCTAAAAATGTACTCAGAATGAGCTTTTCAGTGAAGAGAAGCCAGGCACATTTTAGCTAGTTTTACTTGTAAGTGGGGTTGGAAATGCTTTTCAGGCTCAGTACTGAGCTCAAAACATGCAGCCCGGAGGTCTCTCATGATAGCAGGTGGTTAAATAGAAATTCGCTGCTCAGCTGACCCGGCAGGAGCAAACGTATGCTAAAAATTTACTCAGAATGAGCTTTTCAGTGAAGAGAAGCCAGGCAGATTTTAGCTAGTTTTACTTGTAAGTGGGGTTGGAAATGCTTTTCAGGCTCAGTACTGGGCTCAAAACATGCAGCCCTGAGGACTCTCATGATAGCAGGTGGTTAAATAAAAATTCGCTGCTCAGCTGACCCGGTAGGAGCAAACGTATGCCAAAAATGTACACAGAATGAGCTTTTCAGTGAAGAGCAGCCAGGCACATTTTAGCTAGTTTTACTTGTAAGTGGGGTTGGAAACGCTTTTCGGGATCAGTACTGGGCTCAAAACATGCAGCCCTGAGGTCTCTCATGATAGCAGGTGGTTAAATAGAAATTCGCTGCTCAGCTGACCCGGCAGGAGCAAACGTATGCTAAAAATGTACTCAGAATAAGCTTTTCAGTGAAGAGAAGCCAGGCACATTTTAGCTAGTTTTACTTGTAAGTGGGGTTGGAAACGCTTTTCAGGCTCAGTACTGGGCTCAAAACATGCAGCCCTGAGGTCTCTCATGATAGCAGGTGGTTAAATAGAAATTCGCTGCTCAGCTGACCCGGCAGGAGCAAACGTATGCCAAAAATGTACACAGAATGAGCTTTTCAGTGAAGAGCAGCCAGGCACATTTTAGCTAGTTTTACTTGTAAGTGGGGTTGGAAACGCTTTTCAGGATCAGTACTGGGCTCAAAACATGCAGCCCTGAGGTCTCTCGTGATAGCAGGTGGTTAAATAGAAATTCGCTGCTCAGCTGACCCGGCAGGAGCAAACGTATGCTAAAAATGTACTCAGAATGAGCTTTTCAGTGAAGAGAAGCCAGGCACATTTTAGCTAGTTTTACTTGTAAGTGGGGTTGGAAACGCTTTTCAGGCTCAGTACTGGGCTCAAAACATGCAGCCCTGAGGTCTCTCATGATAGCAGGTGGTTAAATAGAAATTCGCTGCTCAGCTGACCCGGCAGGAGCAAACGTATGCTAAAAATGTACTCAAAATGAGCTTTTCAGTGAAGAGAAGCCAGGCACATTTTAGCTAGTTTTACTTGTAAGTGGGGTTGGAAATGCTTTTCAGGCTCAGTACTGGGCTCAAAACATGCAGCCCTGAGGACTCTCATGATAGCAGGTGGTTAAATAAAAATTCGCTGCTCAGCTGACCCGGTAGGAGCAAACGTATGCCAAAAATGTACACAGAATGAGCTTTTCAGTGAAGAGAAGCCAGGCACATTTTAGCTAGTTTTACTTGTAAGTGGGGTTGGAAATGCTTTTCAGGCTCAGTACTGGGCTCAAAACATGCAGCCCTGAGGTCTCTCATGATAGCAGGTGGTTAAATAGAAATTCGCTGCTCAGCTGACCCGGCAGGAGCAAACGTATGCTAAAAATGTACACAGAATGAGCTTTTCAGTGAATAGCAGCCAGGCACATTTTAGCTAGTTTTACTTGTAAGTGGGGTTGGAAACGCTTTTCAGGATCAGTACTGGGCTCAGAACATGCAGCCCTGAGGTCTTTCATGATAGCAGGTGGTTAAATAGAAATTCGCTGCTCAGCTGACCCGGCAGGAGCAAACGTATGCTAAAAATGTACTCAGAATGAGCTTTTCAGTGAAGAGAAGCCAGGCACATTTTAGCTAGTTTTACTTGTAAGTGGGGTTGGAAACGCTTTTCAGGATCAGTACTGGGCTCAAAACATGCAGCCCTGAGGTCTCTCATGAAAGCAGGTGGTTAAATAGAAATTCGCTGATCAGCTGACCCGGTAGGAGCAAACGTATGCCAAATATATACACAGAATGAGCTTGTCAGTGAATAGCAGCCAGGCACATTTTAGCTAGTTTTACTTGTAAGTGGGGTTGGAAACGCTTTTCAGGATCAGTACTGGGCTCAAAACATGCAGCCCTGAGGTCTTTCATGATAGCAGGTGGTTAAATAGAAATTCGCTGCTCAGCTGACCCGGCAGGAGCAAACGTATGCTAAAAATGTACTCAGAATGAGCTTTTCAGTGAAGAGAAGCCAGGCACATTTTAGCTAGTTTTACTTGTAAGTGGGGTTGGAAATGCTTTTCAGGCTCAGTACTGGGCTCAAAACATGCAGCCCTGAGGTCTCTCATGATAGCAGGTGGTTAAATAGAAATTCGCTGCTCAGCTGACCCGGCAGGTATGCTAAAAATGTACTCAGAATGAGCTTTTCAGTGAAGAGAAGCCAGGCACATTTTAGCTAGTTTTACTTGTAAGTGGGGTTTCAGGCTCAGTACTGAGCTCAAAACATGCAGCCCTGAGGTCTCTCATGAAAGCAGGTGGTTAAATAGAAATACGCTGATCAGCTGACCCGGTAGGAGCAAACGTATGCCAAATATGTACACAGAATGAGCTTTTCAGTGAATAGCAGCCAGGCACATTTTAGCTAGTTTTACTTGTAAGTGGGGTTGGAAACGCTTTTCAGGATCAGTACTGGGCTCAAAACATGCAGCCCTGAGGTCTTTCATGATAGCAGGTGGTTAAATAGAAATTCGCTGCTCAGCTGACCCGGCAGGAGCAAACGTATGCTAAAAATGTACTCAGAATGAGCTTTTCAGTGAATAGCAGCCAGGCACATTTTAGCTAGTTTTACTTGTAAGTGGGGTTGGAAACGCTTTTCAGGCTCAGTACTGGGCTCAAAACATGCTGCCCTGAGGTCTCTCATGATAGCAGGTGGTTAAATAGAAATTTGCTGCTCAGCTGACCCGGTAGGAGCAAACGTATGCCAAAAATGTACACAGAATGAGCTTTTGAGTGAATAGCAGCCAGGCACATTTTAGCTAGTTTTACTTGTAAGTGGGGTTGGAAACGCTTTTCAGGATCAGTACTGGGCTCAAAACATGCAGCCCTGAGGTGTCTCATGATAGCAGGTGGTTAAATAGAAATTCGCTGCTCAGCTGACCCGGCAGGAGCAAACGTATGCTAAAAATGTACTCAGAATGAGCTTTTCAGTGAAGAGAAGCCAGGCACATTTTTGCTAGTTTTACTTGTAAGTGGGGTTGGAAATGCTTTTCAGGCTCAGTACTGGGCTCAAAACATGCAGCACTGAGGTCTCTCATGAAAGCAGGTGGTTAAATAGAAATTCGCTGCTCAGCTGACCCGGCAGGAGCAAACGTATGCTAAAAATGTACTCAGAATGAGCTTTTCAGTGAAGAGATGCCAGGCACATTTTAGCTAGTTTTACTTGTAAGTGGGGTTGGAAATGCTTTTCAGGCTCAGTACTGGGCTCAAAACATGCAGCCCTGAGGTCTCTCATGAAAGCAGGTGGTTAAATAGAAATTCGCTGCTCAGCTGACCCAGTAGGAGCAAACGTATGCCAAAAATGTACACAGAATGAGCTTTTCAGTGAATAGCAGCCAGGCACATTTTAGCTAGTTTTACTTGTAAGTGGGGTTGGAAATGCTTTTCAGGCTCAGTACTGGGCTCAAAACATGCAGCCCTGAGGTCTCCCATGACAGCAGGTGGTTAAATAGAAATTCGCTGCTCAGCTGACCCGGCAGGAGCAAACGTATGCTAAAAATGTACTCAGAATGAGCTTTTCAGTGAAGAGAAGCCAGGCACATTTTAGCTAGTTTTACTTGTAAGTGGGGTTGGAAATGCTTTTCAGGCTCAGTACTGGGCTCAAAACATGCAGCCCTGAAGACTCTCATGATAGCAGGTAGTTAAATAAAAATTCGCTGCTCAGCTGACCCGGTAGGAGCAAACGTATGCCAAAAATGTACACAGAATGAGCTTTTCAGTGAAGAGCAGCCAGGCACATTTTAGCTAGTTTTACTTGTAAGTGGGGTTGGAAACGCTTTTCAGGATCAGTACTGGGCTCAAAACATGCAGCCCTGAGGTCTCTCATGATAGCAGGTGGTTAAATAGAAATTCGCTGCTCAGCTGACCCGGCAGGAGCAAACGTATGCTAAAAATGTACTCAGAATGAGCTTTTCAGTGAAGAGAAGCCAGGCACATTTTAGCTAGTTTTACTTGTGAGTGGGGTTGGAAATGCTTTTCAGGCTCAGTACTGGGCTCAAAACATGCAGCCCTGAGGACTCTCATGATAGCAGGTGGTTAAATAAAAATTCGCTGCTCAGCTGACCCGGTAGGAGCAAACGTATGCCAAAAATGTACACAGAATGAGCTTTTCAGTGAAGAGAAGCCAGGCACATTTTAGCTAGTTTTACTTGTAAGTGGGGTTGGAAATGCTTTTCAGGCTCAGTACTGGGCTCAAAACATGCAGCCCTGAGGTCTCTCATGATAGCAGGTGGTTAAATAGAAATTCGCTGCTCAGCTGACCCGGCAGGAGCAAACGTATGCTAAAAATGTACACAGAATGAGCTTTTCAGTGAATAGCAGCCAGGCACATTTTAGCTAGTTTTACTTGTAAGTGGGGTTGGAAACGCTTTTCAGGATCAGTACTGGGCTCAGAACATGCAGCCCTGAGGTCTTTCATGATAGCAGGTGGTTAAATAGAAATTCGCTGCTCAGCTGACCCGGCAGGAGCAAACGTATGCTAAAAATGTACTCAGAATGAGCTTTTCAGTGAAGAGAAGCCAGGCACATTTTAGCTAGTTTTACTTGTAAGTGGGGTTGGAAACGCTTTTCAGGATCAGTACTGGGCTCAAAACATGCAGCCCTGAGGTCTCTCATGAAAGCAGGTGGTTAAATAGAAATTCGCTGATCAGCTGACCCGGTAGGAGCAAACGTATGCCAAATATGTACACAGAATGAGCTTGTCAGTGAATAGCAGCCAGGCACATTTTAGCTAGTTTTACTTGTAAGTGGGGTTGGAAACGCTTTTCAGGATCAGTACTGGGCTCAAAACATGCAGCCCTGAGGTCTTTCATGATAGCAGGTGGTTAAATAGAAATTCGCTGCTCAGCTGACCCGGCAGGAGCAAACGTATGCTAAAAATGTACTCAGAATGAGCTTTTCAGTGAAGAGAAGCCAGGCACATTTTAGCTAGTTTTACTTGTAAGTGGGGTTGGAAATGCTTTTCAGGCTCAGTACTGGGCTCAAAACATGCAGCCCTGAGGTCTCTCATGATAGCAGGTGGTTAAATAGAAATTCGCTGCTCAGCTGACCCGGCAGGTATGCTAAAAATGTACTCAGAATGAGCTTTTCAGTGAAGAGAAGCCAGGCACATTTTAGCTAGTTTTACTTGTAAGTGGGGTTTCGGGCTCAGTACTGAGCTCAAAACATGCAGCCCTGAGGTCTCTCATGAAAGCAGGTGGTTAAATAGAAATACGCTGCTCAGCTGACCCGGTAGGAGCAAACGTATGCCAAAAATGTACACAGAATGAGCTTTTCAGTGAATAGCAGCCAGGCACATTTTAGCTAGTTTTACTTGTAAGTGGGGTTGGAAACGCTTTTCAGGATCAGTACTGGGCTCAAAACATGCAGCCCTGAGGTGTCTCATGATAGCAGGTGGTTAAATAGAAATTCGCTGCTCAGCTGACCCGGCAGGAGCAAACGTATGCTAAAAATGTACTCAGAATGAGCTTTTCAGTGAAGAGAAGCCAGGCACATTTTTGCTAGTTTTACTTGTAAGTGGGGTTGGAAATGCTTTTCAGGCTCAGTACTGGGCTCAAAACATGCAGCACTGAGGTCTCTCATGAAAGCAGGTGGTTAAATAGAAATTCGCTGCTCAGCTGACCCGGCAGGAGCAAACGTATGCTAAAAATGTACTCAGAATGAGCTTTTCAGTGAAGAGAAGCCAGGCACATTTTAGCTAGTTTTACTTGTAAGTGGGGTTGGAAATGCTTTTCAGGCTCAGTACTGGGCTCAAAACATGCAGCCCTGAGGTCTCTCATGAAAGCAGGTGGTTAAATAGAAATTCGCTGCTCAGCTGACCTGGTAGGAGCAAACGTATGCCAAAAATGTACACAGAATGAGCTTTTCAGTGAATAGCAGCCAGGCACATTTTAGCTAGTTTTACTTGTAAGTGGGGTTGGAAATGCTTTTCAGGCTCAGTACTGGGCTCAAAACATGCAGCCCTGAGGTCTCCCATGACAGCAGGTGGTTAAATAGAAATTCGCTGCTCAGCTGACCCGGCAGGAGCAAACGTATGCTAAAAATGTACTCAGAATGAGCTTTTCAGTGAAGAGAAGCCAGGCACATTTTAGCTAGTTTTACTTGTAAGTGGGGTTGGAAATGCTTTTCAGGCTCAGTACTGGGCTCAAAACATGCAGCCCTGAGGACTCTCATGATAGCAGGTAGTTAAATAAAAATTTGCTGCTCAGCTGACCCGGTAGGAGCAAACGTATGCCAAAAATGTACACAGAATGAGCTTTTCAGTGAAGAGCAGCCAGGCACATTTTAGCTAGTTTTACTTGTAAGTGGGGTTGGAAACGCTTTTCAGGATCAGTACTGGGCTCAAAACATGCAGCCCTGAGGTCTCTCATGATAGCAGGTGGTTAAATAGAAATTCGCTGCTCAGCTGACCCGGCAGGAGCAAACGTATGCTAAAAATGTACACAGAATGAGCTTTTCAGTGAATAGCAGCCAGGCACATTTTAGCTAGTTTTACTTGTAAGTGGGGTTGGAAACGCTTTTCAGGATCAGTACTGGGCTCAGAACATGCAGCCCTGAGGTCTTTCATGATAGCAGGTGGTTAAATAGAAATTTGCTGCTCAGCTGACCCGGCAGGAGCAAACGTATGCTAAAAATGTACTCAGAATGAGCTTTTCAGTGAAGAGAAGCCAGGCACATTTTAGCTAGTTTTACTTGTAAGTGGGGTTGGAAACGCTTTTCAGGATCAGTACTGGGCTCAAAACATGCAGCCCTGAGGTCTCTCATGAAAGCAGGTGGTTAAATAGAAATTCGCTGATCAGCTGACCCGGTAGGAGCAAACGTATGCCAAATATGTACACAGAATGAGCTTGTCAGTGAATAGCAGCCAGGCACATTTTAGCTAGTTTTACTTGTAAGTGGGGTTGGAAACGCTTTTCAGGATCAGTACTGGGCTCAAAACATGCAGCCCTGAGGTCTTTCATGATAGCAGGTGGTTAAATAGAAATTCGCTGCTCAGCTGACCCGGCAGGAGCAAACGTATGCTAAAAATGTACTCAGAATGAGCTTTTCAGTGAAGAGAAGCCAGGCACATTTTAGCTAGTTTTACTTGTAAGTGGGGTTGGAAATGCTTTTCAGGCTCAGTACTGGGCTCAAAACATGCAGCCCTGAGGTCTCTCATGATAGCAGGTGGTTAAATAGAAATTCGCTGCTCAGCTGACCCGGCAGGTATGCTAAAAATGTACTCAGAATGAGCTTTTCAGTGAAGAGAAGCCAGGCACATTTTAGCTAGTTTTACTTGTAAGTGGGGTTTCAGGCTCAGTACTGAGCTCAAAACATGCAGCCCTGAGGTCTCTCATGAAAGCAGGTGGTTAAATAGAAATACGCTGATCAGCTGACCCGGTAGGAGCAAACGTATGCCAAATATGTACACAGAATGAGCTTTTCAGTGAATAGCAGCCAGGCACATTTTAGCTAGTTTTACTTGTAAGTGGGGTTGGAAACGCTTTTCAGGATCAGTACTGGGCTCAAAACATGCAGCCCTGAGGTCTTTCATGATAGCAGGTGGTTAAATAGAAATTCGCTGCTCAGCTGACCCGGCAGGAGCAAACGTATGCTAAAAATGTACTCAGAATGAGCTTTTCAGTGAAGAGAAGCCAGGCACATTTTAGCTAGTTTTACTTGTAAGTCGGGTTGGAAATGCTTTTCAAGCTCAGTACTGGGCTCAAAACATGCAGCCCTGAGGTCTCTCATGAAAGCAGGTGGTTAAATAGAAATTCGCTGCTCAGCTGACCCGGTAGGAGCAAACGTATGCCAAAAATGTACACAGAATGAGCTTTTCAGTGAATAGCAGCCAGGCACATTTTAGCTAGTTTTACTTGTAAGTGGGGTTGAAAACGCTTTTCAGGCTCAGTACTGGGCTCAGAACATGCAGCCCTGAGGTCTCTCATGATAGCAGGTGGTTAAATAGAAATTCGCTGCTCAGCTGACCCGGTAGGAGCAAACGTATGCCAAAAATGTACACAGAATGAGCTTTTCAGTGAATAGCAGCCAGGCACATTTTAGCTAGTTTTACTTGTAAGTGGGGTTGGAAACGCTTTTCAGGCTCAGTACTTGGCTCAAAACATGCAGCCCTGAGGTCTCTCATGATAGCAGGTGGTTAAATAGAAATTCGCTGCTCAGCTGACCCGGTAGGAGCAAACGTATGCCAAAAATGTACACAGAATGAGCTTTTCAGTGAATAGCAGCCAGGCACATTTTAGCTAGTTTTACTTGTAAGTGGGGTTGGAAACGCTTTTCAGGATCAGTACTGGGCTCAAAACATGCAGCCCTGAGGTGTCTCATGATAGCAGGTGGTTAAATAGAAATTCGCTGTTCAGCTGACCCGGCAGGAGCAAACGTATGCTAAAAATGTACTCAGAATGAGCTTTTCAGTGAAGAGAAGCCAGGCACATTTTTGCTAGTTTTACTTGTAAGTGGGGTTGGAAATGCTTTTCAGGCTCAGTACTGGGCTCAAAACATGCAGCACTGAGGTCTCTCATGAAAGCAGGTGGTTAAATAGAAATTCGCTGCTCAGCTGACCCGGCAGGAGCAAACGTATGCTAAAAATGTACTCAGAATGAGCTTTTCAGTGAAGAGAAGCCAGGCACATTTTAGCTAGTTTTACTTGTAAGTGGGGTTGGAAATGCTTTTCAGGCTCAGTACTGGGCTCAAAACATGCAGCCCTGAGGTCTCTCATGAAAGCAGGTGGTTAAATAGAAATTCGCTGCTCAGCTGACCCGGTAGGAGCAAACGTATGCCAAAAATGTACACAGAATGAGCTTTTCAGTGAATAGCAGCCAGGCACATTTTAGCTAGTTTTACTTGTAAGTGGGGTTGGAAATGCTTTTCAGGCTCAGTACTGGGCTCAAAACATGCAGCCCTGAGGTCTCCCATGACAGCAGGTGGTTAAATAGAAATTCGCTGCTCAGCTGACCCGGCAGGAGCAAACGTATGCTAAAAATGTACTCAGAATGAGCTTTTCAGTGAAGAGAAGCCAGGCACATTTTAACTAGTTTTACTTATAAGTGGGGTTTCAGGCTCAGTACTGAGCTCAAAACATGCAGCCCTGAGGTCTCTCATGAAAGCAGGTGGTTAAATAGAAATTCGCTGATCAGCTGACCCGGTAGGAGCAAACGTATGCCAAATATGTACACAGAATGAGCTTTTCAGTGAATAGCAGCCAGGCACATTTTAGCTAGTTTTACTTGTAAGTGGGGTTGGAAACGCTTTTCAGGATCAGTACTGGGCTCAAAACATGCAGCCCTGAGGTCTCTCATGATAGCAGGTGGTTAAATAGAAATTTGCTGCTCAGCTGACCCGGTAGGAGCAAACGTATGCCAAAAATGTACACAGAATGAGCTTTTCAGTGAATAGCAGCCAGGCACATTTTAGCTAGTTTTACTTGTAAGTGGGGTTGGAAATGCTTTTCAGGCTCAGTACTGGGCTCAAAACATGCAGCCCTGAGGTCTCTCATGATAGCAGGTGGTGAAATAGAAATTCGCTGCTCAGCTGACCCGGCAGGAGCAAACGTATGCTAAAAATGTACTCAGAATGAGCTTTTCAGTGAAGAGAAGCCAGGCACATTTTTGCTAGTTTTACTTGTAAGTGGGGTTGGAAATGCTTTTCAGGCTCAGTACTGGGCTCAAAACATGCAGCACTGAGGTCTCTCATGAAAGCAGGTGGTTAAATAGAAATTCGCTGCTCAGCTGACCCGGCAGGAGCAAACGTATGCTAAAAATGTACTCAGAATGAGCTTTTCAGTGAAGAGAAGCCAGGCACATTTTAGCTAGTTTTACTTGTAAGTGGGGTTGGAAATGCTTTTCAGGCTCAGTACTGGGCTCAAAACATGCAGCCCTGAGGTCTCTCATGAAAGCAGGTGGTTAAATAGAAATTCGCTGCTCAGCTGACCCGGTAGGAGCAAACGTATGCCAAAAATGTACACAGAATGAGCTTTTCAGTGAATAGCAGCCAGGCACATTTTAGCTAGTTTTACTTGTAAGTGGGGTTGGAAATGCTTTTCAGGCTCAGTACTGGGCTCAAAACATGCAGCCCTGAGGTCTCCCATGACAGCAGGTGGTTAAATAGAAATTCGCTGCTCAGCTGACCCGGCAGGAGCAAACGTATGCTAAAAATGTACTCAGAATGAGCTTTTCAGTGAAGAGAAGCCAGGCACATTTTAGCTAGTTTTACTTGTAAGTGGGGTTTCAGGCTCAGTACTGAGCTCAAAACATGCAGCCCTGAGGTCTCTCATGAAAGCAGGTGGTTAAATAGAAATACGCTGATCAGCTGACCCGGTAGGAGCAAACGTATGCCAAATATGTACACAGAATGAGCTTTTCAGTGAATAGCAGCCAGGCACATTTTAGCTAGTTTTACTTGTAAGTGGGGTTGGAAACGCTTTTCAGGATCAGTACTGGGATCAAAACATGCAGCCCTGATGTCTTTCATGATAGCAGGTGGTTAAATAGAAATTCGCTGCTCAGCTGACCCGGCAGGAGCAAACGTATGCTAAAAATGTACTCAGAATGAGCTTTTCAGTGAAGGGAAGCCAGGCACATTTTAGCTAGTTTTACTTGTAAGTCGGGTTGGAAATGCTTTTCAAGTTCAGTACTGGGCTCAAAACATGCAGCCCTGAGGTCTCTCATGAAAGCAGGTGGTTAAATAGAAATTCGCTGCTCAGCTGACCCGGTAGGAGCAAACGTATGCCAAAAATGTACACAGAATGAGCTTTTCAGTGAATAGCAGCCAGGCACATTTTAGCTAGTTTTACTTGTAAGTGGGGTTGAAAACGCTTTTCAGGCTCAGTACTGGGCTCAAAACATGCAGCCCTGAGGTCTCTCATGATAGCAGGTGGTTAAATAGAAATTCGCTGCTCAGCTGACCCGGTAGGAGCAAACGTATGCCAAAAATGTACACAGAATGAGCTTTTGAGTGAATAGCAGCCAGGCACATTTTAGCTAGTTTTACTTGTAAGTGGGGTTGGAAACGCTTTTCAGGATCAGTACTGGGCTCAAAACATGCAGCCCTGAGTTCTCTCATGATAGCAGGTGGTTAAATAGAAATTCGCTGCTCAGCTGACCCGGCAGGAGCAAACATATGCTAAAAATGTACTCAGAATGAGCTTTTCAGTGAAGAGAAGCCAGGCACATTTTAGCTAGTTTTACTTGTAAGTGGGGTTGGAAATGCTTTTCAGGCTCAGTACTGGGCTCAAAACATGCAGCCCTGAGGTCTCTCATGATAGCAGGTGGTGAAATAGAAATTCGCTGCTCAGGTGACCCGGCAGGAGCAAGCGTATGCTAAAAATGTACTCAGAATGAGCTTTTCAGTGAAGAGAAGCCAGGCACATTTTAGCTAGTTTTACTTGTAAGTGGGGTTGGAAATGCTTTTCAGGCTCAGTACTGGGCTCAAAACATGCAGCCCTGAGGTCTCTCATGATAGCAGGTGGTTAAATAGAAATTCGCTGCTCAGCTGACCCGGCAGGAGCAAACGTATGCTAAAAATGTACTCAGAATGAGCTTTTCAGTGAAGAGAAGCCAGGCACATTTTAGCTAGTTTTACTTGTAAGTGGGGTTGGAAATGCTTTTCAGGCTCAGTACTGGGCTCAAAACATGCAGCCCTGAGGTCTCTCATGAAAGCAGGTGGTTAAATAGAAATGTGCTGCTCAGCTGACCCGGTAGGAGCAAACGTATGCCAAAAATGTACACAGAATGAGCTTTTCAGTGAATAGCAGCCAGGCACATTTTAGCTAGTTTTACTTGTAAGTGGGGTTGGAAACGCTTTTCAGGCTCAGTACTGGGCTCAAAACATGCAGCCCTGAGGTCTCCCATGACAACAGGTGGTTAAATAGAAATTCGCTGCTCAGCTGACCCGGCAGGAGCAAACGTATGCCAAAAATGTACACAGAATGAGCTTTTCAGTGAATAGCAGCCAGGCACATTTTAGCTAGTTTTACTTGTAAGTGGGGTTGGAAACGCTTTTCATGATCAGTACTGGGCTCAAAACATGCAGCCCTGAGGTCTCTCATGATAGCAGGTGGTTAAATAGAAATTTGATGCTCAGCTGACCCGGCAGGAGCAAACGTATGCTAAAAATGTACTCAGAATGAGCTTTTCAGTGAAGAGAAGCCAGGCACATTTTAGCAAGTTTTACTTGTAAGTGGGGTTGGAAATGCTTTTCAGGCTCAGTACTGAGCTCAAAACATGCAGCCCTGAGGTCTCTCATGATAGCAGGTGGTTAAATAGAAATTCGCTGCTCAGCTGACCCGGCAGGAGCAAACGTATGCTAAAAATGTACTCAGAATGAGCTTTTCAGTGAAGAGAAGCCAGGCACATTTTAGCTAGTTTTACTTGTAAGTGGGGTTGGAAATGCTTTTCAGGCTCAGTACTGGGCTC
Organism: Lissotriton vulgaris; assembly: GCF_964263255.1. Taxonomy (NCBI): domain Eukaryota; kingdom Metazoa; phylum Chordata; class Amphibia; order Caudata; family Salamandridae; genus Lissotriton; species Lissotriton vulgaris. The sequence continues at coordinate 41,444 of NW_028240699.1, read as the reverse complement.
AAAACATGCAGCCCTGAGGTCTCTCATGAAAGCAGGTGGTTAAATAGAAATTCGCTGCTCAGCTGACCCGGTAGGAGCAAACGTATGCCAAAAATGTACACAGAATGAGCTTTTCAGTGAATAGCAGCCAGGCACATTTTAGCTAGTTTTACTTGTAAGTGGGGTTGGAAACGCTTTTCAAGATCAGTAATGGGCTCAAAACATGCAGCCCTGAGGTCTCTCATGATAGCAGGTGGTTAAATAGAAATTCGCTGCTCAGGTGACCCGGCAGGAGCAAGCGTATGCTAAAAATGTACACAGAAAAAGCTTTTCAGTGAAGAGAAGCCAGGCACATTTTAGCTAGTTTTACTTGTAAGTGGGGTTGGAAATGCTTTTCAGGCTCAGTACTGGGCTCAAAACATGCAGCCCTGAGGTCTCTCATGATAGCAGGTGGTTAAATAGAAATTCGCTGCTCAGCTGACCCGGCAGGAGCAAACGTATGCTAAAAATGTACTCAGAATGAGCTTTTCAGTGAAGAGAAGCCAGGCACATTTTAGCTAGTTTTACTTGTAAGTGGGGTTGGAAATGCTTTTCAGGCTCAGTACTGGGCTCAAAACATGCAGCCCTGAGGTCTCTCATGAAAGCAGGTGGTTAAATAGAAATGTGCTGCTCAGCTGACCCGGTAGGAGCAAACGTATGCCAAAAATGTACACAGAATGAGCTTTTCAGTGAATAGCAGCCAGGCACATTTTAGCTAGTTTTACTTGTAAGTGGGGTTGGAAACGCTTTTCAGGCTCAGTACTGGGCTCAAAACATGCAGCCCTGAGGTCTCCCATGACAACAGGTGCTTAAATAGAAATTCGCTGCTCAGCTGACCCGGCAGGAGCAAACGTATGCCAAAAATGTACACAGAATGAGCTTTTCAGTGAATAGCAGCCAGGCACATTTTAGCTAGTTTTACTTGTAAGTGGGGTTGGAAACGCTTTTCATGATCAGTACTGGGCTCAAAACATGCAGCCCTGAGGTCTCTCATGATAGCAGGTGGTTAAATAGAAATTTGATGCTCAGCTGACCCGGCAGGAGCAAACGTATGCTAAAAATGTACTCAGAATGAGCTTTTCAGTGAAGAGAAGCCAGGCACATTTTAGCAAGTTTTACTTGTAAGTGGGGTTGGAAATGCTTTTCAGGCTCAGTACTGAGCTCAAAACATGCAGCCCTGAGGTCTCTCATGATAGCAGGTGGTTAAATAGAAATTCGCTGCTCAGCTGACCCGGCAGGAGCAAACGTATGCTAAAAATGTACTCAGAATGAGCTTTTCAGTGAAGAGAAGCCAGGCACATTTTAGCTAGTTTTACTTGTAAGTGGGGTTGGAAATGCTTTTCAGGCTCAGTACTGGGCTCAAAACATGCAGCCCTGAGGTCTCTCATGAAAGCAGGTGGTTAAATAGAAATTCGCTGCTCAGCTGACCCGGTAGGAGCAAACGTATGCCAAAAATGTACACAGAATGAGCTTTTCAGTGAATAGCAGCCAGGCACATTTTAGCTAGTTTTACTTGTAAGTGGGGTTGGAAACGCTTTTCAAGATCAGTAATGGGCTCAAAACATGCAGCCCTGAGGTCTCTCATGATAGCAGGTGGTTAAATAGAAATTCGCTGCTCAGGTGACCCGGCAGGAGCAAGCGTATGCTAAAAATGTACACAGAAAAAGCTTTTCAGTGAAGAGAAGCCAGGCACATTTTAGCTAGTTTTACTTGTAAGTGGGGTTGGAAATGCTTTTCAGGCTCAGTACTGGGCTCAAAACATGCAGCCCTGAGGTCTCTCATGATAGCAGGTGGTTAAATAGAAATTCGCTGCTCAGCTGACCCGGCAGGAGCAAACGTATGCTAAAAATGTACTCAGAATGAGCTTTTCAGTGAAGAGAAGCCAGGCACATTTTAGCTAGTTTTACTTGTAAGTGGGGTTGGAAATGTTTTTCAGGCTCAGTACTGGGCTCAAAACATGCAGCCCTGAGGTCTCTCATGAAAGCAGGTGGTTAAATAGAAATTCGCTGCTCAGCTGACCCGGTAGGAGCAAACGTATGCCAAAAATGTACACAGAATGAGCTTTTCAGTGAATAGCAGTCAGGCACATTTTAGCTAGTTTTACTTGTAAGTGGGGTTGGAAACGCTTTTCAGGCTCAGTACTGGGCTCAACACATGCAGCCCTGAAGTCTCCCATGACAGCAGGTGGTTAAATAGAAATTCGCTGCTCAACTGACCCGGCAGGAGCAAACGTATGCCAAAAATGTACACAGAATGAGCTTTTCAGTGAATAGCAGCCAGGCACATTTTAGCTAGTTTTACTTGTAAGTGGGGTTGGAAACGATTTTCATGATCAGTACTGGGCTCAAAACATGCAGCCCTGAGGTCTCTCATGATAGCAGGTGGTTAAATAGAAATTCGCTGCTCAGCTGACCCGGCAGGAGCAAACGTATGCTAAAAATGTACTCAGAATGAGCTTTTCAGTGAAGAGAAGCCAGGCACATTTTAGCTAGTTTTACTTGTAAGTGGGGTTGGAAATTCTTTTCAGGCTCAGTACTGAGCTCAAAACATGCAGCCCTGAGGTCTCTCATGATAGCAGGTGGTTAAATAGAAATTCGCTGCTCAGCTGACCCGGCAGGAGCAAACGTATGCTAAAAATGTACTCAGAATGAGCTTTTCAGTGAAGAGAAGCCAGGCACATTTTAGCTAGTTTTACTTGTAAGTGGGGTTGGAAATGCTTTTCAGGCTCAGTACTGGGCTCAAAACATGCAGCCCTGAGGTCTCTCATGAAAGCAGGTGGTTAAATAGAAATTTGCTGCTCAGCTGACCCGGTAGGAGCAAACGTATGCCAAAAATGTACACAGAATGAGCTATTTAGTGAATAGCAGCCAGGCACATTTTAGCTAGTTTTACTTGTAAGTGGGGTTGGAAACGCTTTTCAGGATCAGTACTGGGCTCAAAACATGCAGCCCTGAGGTCTCTCATGATAGCAGGTGGTTAAATAGAAATTTGCTGCTCAGCTGACCCGGCAGGAGCAAACGTATGCTAAAAATGTACTCAGAATGAGCTTTTCAGTGAAGAGAAGCCAGGCACATTTTAGCTAGTTTTACTTGTAAGTGGGGTTGGAAATGCTTTTCAGGCTCAGTACTGGGCTCAAAACATGCAGCCCTGAGGTCTCTCATGATAGCAGGTGCTTAAATAGAAATTCGCTGCTCAGCTGACCCCGTAGGAGCAAACGTATGCCAAAAATGTACACAGAATGAGCTTTTCAGTGAAGAGCAGCCAGGCACATTTTAGCTAGTTTTACTTGTAAGTGGGGTTGGAAACGCTTTTCAGGATCAGTACTGGGCTCAAAACATGCAGCCCTGAGGTCTCTCATGATAGCAGGTGGTTAAATAGAAATTTGCTGCTCAGCTGACCCGGCAGGAGCAAACGTATGCTAAAAATGTACTCAGAATGAGCTTTTCAGTGAAGAGAAGCCAGGCACATTTTAGCTAGTTTTACTTGTATGTGGGGTTGGAAATGCTTTTCAGGCTCAGTACTGGGCTCAAAACATGCAGCCCTGAGGTCTCTCATGATAGCAGGTGGTTAAATAGAAATTCGCTGCTCAGCTGACCCGGCAGGAGCAAACGTATGCTAAAAATGTACTCAGAATGAGCTTTTCAGTGAAGAGAAGCCAGGCACATTTTAGCTAGTTTTACTTGTAAGTGGGGTTGGAAATGCTTTTCAGGCTCAGTACGGGCTCAAAACATGCAGCCCTGAGGTCTCTCATGAAAGCAGGTGGTTAAATAGAAATTTTGCTGCTCAGCTGACCCGGTAGGAGCAAACGTATGCCAAAAATGTACACAGAATGAGCTTTTCAGTGAATAGCAGCCAGGCACATTTTAGCTAGTTTTACTTGTAAGTGGGGTTAGAAACGCTTTTCAGGCTCAGTACTGGGCTCAAAACATGCAGCCCTGAGGTCTCCCATGACAGCAGGTGGTTAAATAGAAATTCGCTGCTCAGCTGACCCGGCAGGAGAAAACGTATGCCAAAAATGTACACAGAATGAGCTTTTCAGTGAATAGCAGCCAGGCACATTTTAGCTAGTTTTACTTGTAAGTGGGGTTGGAAACGCTTTTCATGATCAGTACTGGGCTCAAAACATGCAGCCCTGAGGTCTCTCATGATAGCAGGTGGTTAAATAGAAATTCGCTGCTCAGCTGACCCGGCAGGAGCAAACGTATGCTAAAAATGTACTCAGAATGAGCTTTTCAGTGAAGAGAAGCCAGGCACATTTTAGCTAGTTTTACTTGTAAGTGGGGTTGGAAATGCTTTTCAGGCTCAGTACTGAGCTCAAAACATGCAGCCCTGAGGTCTCTCATGATAGCAGGTGGTTAAATAGAAATGCGCTGCTCAGCTGACCCGGCAGGAGCAAACGTATGCTAAAAATGTACTCAGAATGAGCTTTTCAGTGAAGAGAAGCCAGGCACATTTTAGCTAGTTTTACTTGTAAGTGGGGTTGGAAATGCTTTTCAGGCTCAGTACTGGGCTCAAAACATGCAGCCCTGAGGACTCTCATGATAGCAGGTGGTTAAATAAAAATTCGCTGCTCAGCTGACCCGGTAGGAGCAAACGTATGCCAAAAATGTACACAGAATGAGCTTTTCAGTGAAGAGCAGCCAGGCACATTTTAACTAGTTTTACTTGTAAGTGGGGTTGGAAACGCTTTTCAGGATCAGTACTGGGCTCAAAACATGCAGCCCTGAGGTCTCTCATGATAGCAGGTGGTTAAATAGAAATTCGCTGCTCAGCTGACCCGGCAGGAGCAAACGTATGCTAAAAATGTACTCAGAATGAGCTTTTCAGTGAAGAGAAGCCAGGCACATTTTCGCTAGTTTTACTTGTAAGTGGGGTTGGAAATGCTTTTCAGGCTCAGTACTGCGCTCAAAACATGCAGCCCTGAGGTCTCTCATGATAGCAGGTGGTTAAATAGAAATTCGCTGCTCAGCTGACCCGGCAGGAGCAAACGTATGCTAAAAATGTACACAGAATGAGCTTTTCAGTGAATAGCAGCCAGGCACATTTTAGCTAGTTTTACTTGTAAGTGGGGTTGGAAACGCTTTTCAGGATCAGTACTGGGCTCAGAACATGCAGCCCTGAGGTCTTTCATGATAGCAGGTGGTTAAATAGAAATTCGCTGCTCAGCTGACCCGGCAGGAGCAAACGTATGCCAAAAATGTACACAGAATGAGATTTTCAGTGAAGAGCAGCCAGGCACATTTTAGTTAGTTTTACTTGTAAGTGGGGTTGGAAACGCTTTTCAGGATCAGTACTGGGCTCAAAACATGCAGCCCTGAGGTCTCTCATGATAGCAGGTGGTTAAATAGAAATTCGCTGCTCAGCTGACCCGGCAGGAGCAAACGTATGCTAAAAATGTACTCAGAATGAGCTTTTCAGTGAAGAGAAGCCAGGCACATTTTAGCTAGTTTTACTTGTAAGTGGGGTTGGAAACGCTTTTCAGGCTCAGTACTGGGCTCAAAACATGCAGCCCTGAGGTCTCTCATGATAGCAGGTGGTTAAATAGAAATTCGCTGCTCAGCTGACCCGGCAGGAGCAAACGTATGCTAAAAATGTACTCAAAATGAGCTTTTCAGTGAAGAGAAGCCAGGCACATTTTAGCTAGTTTTACTTGTAAGTGGGGTTGGAAATGCTTTTCAGGCTCAGTACTGGGCTCAAAACATGCAGCCCTGAGGACTCTCATGATAGCAGGTGGTTAAATAAAAATTTGCTGCTCAGCTGACCCGGTATGAGCAAACGTATGCCAAAAATGTACACAGAATGAGCTTTTCAGTGAAGAGAAGCCAGGCACATTTTAGCTAGTTTTACTTGTAAGTGGGGTTGGAAATGCTTTTCAGGCTCAGTACTGGGCTCATAACATGCAGCCCTGAGGTCTCTCATGATAGCAGGTGGTTAAATAGAAATTCGCTGCTCAGCTGACCCGGCAGGAGCAAACGTATGCTAAAAATGTACACAGAATGAGCTTTTCAGTGAATAGCAGCCAGGCACATTTTAGCTAGTTTTACTTGTAAGTGGAGTTGGAAACGCTTTTCAGGATCAGTACTGGGCTCAGAACATGCAGCCCTGAGGTCTTTCATGATAGCAGGTGGTTAAATAGAAATTCGCTGCTCAGCTGACCCGGCAGGAGCAAACGTATGCTAAAAATGTACTCAGAATGAGCTTTTCAGTGAAGAGAAGCCAGGCACATTTTAGCTAGTTTTACTTGTAAGTGGGGTTGGAAACGCTTTTCAGGATCAGTACTGGGCTCAAAACATGCAGCCCTGAGGTCTCTCATGAAAGCAGGTGGTTAAATAGAAATTCGCTGCTCAGCTGACCCGGCAGGAGAAAACGTATGCTAAAAATGTACTCAGAATGAGCTTTTCAGTGAAGAGAAGCCAGGCACATTTTAGCTAGTTTTACTTGTAAGTGGGGTTGGAAATGCTTTTCAGGCTCAGTACTGAGCTCAAAACATGCAGCCCTGAGGTCTCTCATGATAGCAGGTGGTTAAATAGAAATTCGCTGCTCAGCTGACCCGGCAGGAGCAAACGTATGCTAAAAATGTACTCAGAATGAGCTTTTCAGTGAAGAGAAGCCAGGCACATTTTAGCTAGTTTTACTTGTAAGTGGGGTTGGAAATGCTTTTCAGGCTCAGTACTGGGCTCAAAACATGCAGCCCTGAGGACTCTCATGATAGCAGGTGGTTAAATAAAAATTCGCTGCTCAGCTGACCCGGTAGGAGCAAACGTATGCCAAAAATGTACACAGAATGAGCTTTTCAGTGAAGAGCAGCCAGGCACATTTTAGCTAGTTTTACTTGTAAGTGGGGTTGGAAACGCTTTTCAGGATCAGTACTGGGCTCAAAACATGCAGCCCTGAGGTCTCTCATGATAGCAGGTGGTTAAATAGAAATTCGCTGCTCAGCTGACCCAGCAGGAGCAAACGTATGCTAAAAATGTACTCAGAATGAGCTTTTCAGTGAAGAGAAGCCAGGCACATTTTCGCTAGTTTTACTTGTAAGTGGGGTTGGAAATGCTTTTCAGGCTCAGTACTGCGCTCAAAACATGCAGCCCTGAGGTCTCTCATGATAGCAGGTGGTTAAATAGAAATTCGCTGCTCAGCTGACCCGGCAGGAGCAAACGTATGCTAAAAATGTACACAGAATGAGCTTTTCAGTGAATAGCAGCCAGGCACATTTTAGCTAGTTTTACTTGTAAGTGGGGTTGGAAACGCTTTTCAGGATCAGTACTGGGCTCAGAACATGCAGCCCTGAGGTCTTTCATGATAGCAGGTGGTTAAATAGAAATTCGCTGCTCAGCTGACCCGGCAGGAGCAAACGTATGCCAAAAATGTACACAGAATGAGATTTTCAGTGAAGAGCAGCCAGGCACATTTTAGTTAGTTTTACTTGTAAGTGGGGTTGGAAACGCTTTTCAGGATCAGTACTGGGCTCAAAACATGCAGCCCTGAGGTCTCTCATGATAGCAGGTGGTTAAATAGAAATTCGCTGCTCAGCTGACCCGGCAGGAGCAAACGTATGCTAAAAATGTACTCAGAATGAGCTTTTCAGTGAAGAGAAGCCAGGCACATTTTAGCTAGTTTTACTTGTAAGTGGGGTTGGAAATGCTTTTCAGGCTCAGTACTGAGCTCAAAACATGCAGCCCTGAGGTCTCTCATGATAGCAGGTGGTTAAATAGAAATTCGCTGCTCAGCTGACCCGGCAGGAGCAAACGTATGCTAAAAATGTACTCAGAATGAGCTTTTCAGTGAAGAGAAGCCAGGCACATTTTCGCTAGTTTTACTTGTAAGTGGGGTTGGAAATGCTTTTCAGGCTCAGTACTGGGCTCAAAACATGCAGCCCTGAGGACTCTCATGATAGCAGGTGGTTAAATAAAAATTCGCTGCTCAGCTGACCCGGTAGGAGCAAACGTATGCCAAAAATGTACACAGAATGAGCTTTTCAGTGAAGAGCAGCCAGGCACATTTTAGCTAGTTTTACTTGTAAGTGGGGTTGGAAACGCTTTTCAGGATCAGTACTGGGCTCAAAACATGCAGCCCTGAGGTCTCTCATGATAGCAGGTGGTTAAATAGAAATTCGCTGCTCAGCTGACCCGGCAGGAGCAAACGTATGCTAAAAATGTACTCAGAATGAGCTTTTCAGTGAAGAGAAGCCAGGCACATTTTCGCTAGTTTTACTTGTAAGTGGGGTTGGAAATGCTTTTCAGGCTCAGTACTGCGCTCAAAACATGCAGCCCTGAGGTCTCTCATGATAGCAGGTGGTTAAATAGAAATTCGCTGCTCAGCTGACCCGGCAGGAGCAAACGTATGCTAAAAATGTACACAGAATGAGCTTTTCAGTGAATAGCAGCCAGGCACATTTTAGCTAGTTTTACTTGTAAGTGGGGTTGGAAACGCTTTTCAGGATCAGTACTGGGCTCAGAACATGCAGCCCTGAGGTCTTTCATGATAGCAGGTGGTTAAATAGAAATTCGCTGCTCAGCTGACCCGGCAGGAGCAAACGTATGCCAAAAATGTACACAGAATGAGATTTTCAGTGAAGAGCAGCCAGGCACATTTTAGTTAGTTTTACTTGTAAGTGGGGTTGGAAACGCTTTTCAGGATCAGTACTGGGCTCAAAACATGCAGCCCTGAGGTCTCTCATGATAGCAGGTGGTTAAATAGAAATTCGCTGCTCAGCTGACCCGGCAGGAGCAAACGTATGCTAAAAATGTACTCAGAATGAGCTTTTCAGTGAAGAGAAGCCAGGCACATTTTAGCTAGTTTTACTTGTAAGTGGGGTTGGAAACGCTTTTCAGGCTCAGTACTGGGCTCAAAACATGCAGCCCTGAGGTCTCTCATGATAGCAGGTGGTTAAATAGAAATTCGCTGCTCAGCTGACCCGGCAGGAGCAAACGTATGCTAAAAATGTACTCAAAATGAGCTTTTCAGTGAAGAGAAGCCAGGCACATTTTAGCTAGTTTTACTTGTAAGTGGGGTTGGAAATGCTTTTCAGGCTCAGTACTGGGCTCAAAACATGCAGCCCTGAGGACTCTCATGATAGCAGGTGGTTAAATAAAAATTTGCTGCTCAGCTGACCCGGTATGAGCAAACGTATGCCAAAAATGTACACAGAATGAGCTTTTCAGTGAAGAGAAGCCAGGCACATTTTAGCTAGTTTTACTTGTAAGTGGGGTTGGAAATGCTTTTCAGGCTCAGTACTGGGCTCATAACATGCAGCCCTGAGGTCTCTCATGATAGCAGGTGGTTAAATAGAAATTCGCTGCTCAGCTGACCCGGCAGGAGCAAACGTATGCTAAAAATGTACACAGAATGAGCTTTTCAGTGAATAGCAGCCAGGCACATTTTAGCTAGTTTTACTTGTAAGTGGAGTTGGAAACGCTTTTCAGGATCAGTACTGGGCTCAGAACATGCAGCCCTGAGGTCTTTCATGATAGCAGGTGGTTAAATAGAAATTCGCTGCTCAGCTGACCCGGCAGGAGCAAACGTATGCTAAAAATGTACTCAGAATGAGCTTTTCAGTGAAGAGAAGCCAGGCACATTTTAGCTAGTTTTACTTGTAAGTGGGGTTGGAAACGCTTTTCAGGATCAGTACTGGGCTCAAAACATGCAGCCCTGAGGTCTCTCATGAAAGCAGGTGGTTAAATAGAAATTCGCTGCTCAGCTGACCCGGCAGGAGAAAACGTATGCTAAAAATGTACTCAGAATGAGCTTTTCAGTGAAGAGAAGCCAGGCACATTTTAGCTAGTTTTACTTGTAAGTGGGGTTGGAAATGCTTTTCAGGCTCAGTACTGAGCTCAAAACATGCAGCCCTGAGGTCTCTCATGATAGCAGGTGGTTAAATAGAAATTCGCTGCTCAGCTGACCCGGCAGGAGCAAACGTATGCTAAAAATGTACTCAGAATGAGCTTTTCAGTGAAGAGAAGCCAGGCACATTTTAGCTAGTTTTACTTGTAAGTGGGGTTGGAAATGCTTTTCAGGCTCAGTACTGGGCTCAAAACATGCAGCCCTGAGGACTCTCATGATAGCAGGTGGTTAAATAAAAATTCGCTGCTCAGCTGACCCGGTAGGAGCAAACGTATGCCAAAAATGTACACAGAATGAGCTTTTCAGTGAAGAGCAGCCAGGCACATTTTAGCTAGTTTTACTTGTAAGTGGGGTTGGAAACGCTTTTCAGGATCAGTACTGGGCTCAAAACATGCAGCCCTGAGGTCTCTCATGATAGCAGGTGGTTAAATAGAAATTCGCTGCTCAGCTGACCCGGCAGGAGCAAACGTATGCTAAAAATGTACTCAGAATGAGCTTTTCAGTGAAGAGAAGCCAGGCACATTTTCGCTAGTTTTACTTGTAAGTGGGGTTGGAAATGCTTTTCAGGCTCAGTACTGCGCTCAAAACATGCAGCCCTGAGGTCTCTCATGATAGCAGGTGGTTAAATAGAAATTCGCTGCTCAGCTGACCCGGCAGGAGCAAACGTATGCTAAAAATGTACACAGAATGAGCTTTTCAGTGAATAGCAGCCAGGCACATTTTAGCTAGTTTTACTTGTAAGTGGGGTTGGAAACGCTTTTCAGGATCAGTACTGGGCTCAGAACATGCAGCCCTGAGGTCTTTCATGACAGCAGGTGGTTAAATAGAAATTCGCTGCTCAGCTGACCCGGCAGGAGCAAACGTATGCCAAAAATGTACACAGAATGAGATTTTCAGTGAAGAGCAGCCAGGCACATTTTAGTTAGTTTTACTTGTAAGTGGGGTTGGAAACGCTTTTCAGGATCAGTACTGGGCTCAAAACATGCAGCCCTGAGGTCTCTCATGATAGCAGGTGGTTAAATAGAAATTCGCTGCTCAGCTGACCCGGCAGGAGCAAACGTATGCTAAAAATGTACTCAGAATGAGCTTTTCAGTGAAGAGAAGCCAGGCACATTTTAGCTAGTTTTACTTGTAAGTGGGGTTGGAAACGCTTTTCAGGCTCAGTACTGGGCTCAAAACATGCAGCCCTGAGGTCTCTCATGATAGCAGGTGGTTAAATAGAAATTCGCTGCTCAGCTGACCCGGCAGGAGCAAACGTATGCTAAAAATGTACTCAAAATGAGCTTTTCAGTGAAGAGAAGCCAGGCACATTTTAGCTAGTTTTACTTGTAAGTGGGGTTGGAAATGCTTTTCAGGCTCAGTACTGGGCTCAAAACATGCAGCCCTGAGGACTCTCATGATAGCAGGTGGTTAAATAAAAATTTGCTGCTCAGCTGACCCGGTATGAGCAAACGTATGCCAAAAATGTACACAGAATGAGCTTTTCAGTGAAGAGAAGCCAGGCACATTTTAGCTAGTTTTACTTGTAAGTGGGGTTGGAAATGCTTTTCAGGCTCAGTACTGGGCTCATAACATGCAGCCCTGGGGTCTCTCATGATAGCAGGTGGTTAAATAGAAATTCGCTGCTCAGCTGACCCGGCAGGAGCAAACGTATGCTAAAAATGTACACAGAATGAGCTTTTCAGTGAATAGCAGCCAGGCACATTTTAGCTAGTTTTACTTGTAAGTGGGGTTGGAAACGCTTTTCAGGATCAGTACTGGGCTCAGAACATGCAGCCCTGAGGTCTTTCATGATAGCAGGTGGTTAAATAGAAATTCGCTGCTCAGCTGACCCGGCAGGAGCAAACGTATGCTAAAAATGTACTCAGAATGAGCTTTTCAGTGAAGAGAAGCCAGGCACATTTTAGCTAGTTTTACTTGTAAGTGGGGTTGGAAACGCTTTTCAGGATCAGTACTGGGCTCAAAACATGCAGCCCTGAGGTCTCTCATGAAAGCAGGTGGTTAAATAGAAATTCGCTGATCAGCTGACCCGGTAGGAGCAAACGTATGCCAAATATGTACACAGAATGAGCTTGTCAGTGAATAGCAGCCAGGCACATTTTAGCTAGTTTTACTTGTAAGTGGGGTTGGAAACGCTTTTCAGGATCAGTACTGGGCTCAAAACATGCAGCCCTGAGGTCTTTCATGATAGCAGGTGGTTAAATAGAAATTCGCTGCTCAGCTGACCCGGCAGGAGCAAACGTATGCTAAAAATTTACTCAGAATGAGCTTTTCAGTGAAGAGAAGCCAGGCACATTTTAGCTAGTTTTACTTGTAAGTGGGGTTGGAAACGCTTTTCATGATCAGTACTGGGCTCAAAACATGCAGCCCTGAGGTCTCTCATGATAGCAGGTGGTTAAATAGAAATTCGCTGCTCAGCTGACCCGGCAGGAGCAAACGTATGCTAAAAATGTACTCAGAATGAGCTTTTCAGTGAAGAGAAGCCAGGCACATTTTAGCTAGTTTTACTTGTAAGTGGGGTTGGAAATGCTTTTCAGGCTCAGTACTGAGCTCAAAACATGCAGCCCTGAGGTCTCTCATGATAGCAGGTGGTTAAATAGAAATTCGCTGCTCAGCTGACCCGGCAGGAGCAAACGTATGCTAAAAATGTACTCAGAATGAGCTTTTCAGTGAAGAGAAGCCAGGCACATTTTAGCTAGTTTTACTTGTAAGTGGGGTTGGAAATGCTTTTCAGGCTCAGTACTGGGCTCAAAACATGCAGCCCTGAGGACTCTCATGATAGCAGGTGGTTAAATAAAAATTCGCTGCTCAGCTGACCCGGTAGGAGCAAACGTATGCCAAAAATGTACACAGAATGAGCTTTTCAGTGAAGAGCAGCCAGGCACATTTTAGCTAGTTTTACTTGTAAGTGGGGTTGGAAACGCTTTTCAGGATCAGTACTGGGCTCAAAACATGCAGCCCTGAGGTCTCTCATGATAGCAGGTGGTTAAATAGAAATTCGCTGCTCAGCTGACCCGGCAGGAGCAAACGTATGCTAAAAATGTACTCAGAATGAGCTTTTCAGTGAAGAGAAGCCAGGCACATTTTCGCTAGTTTTACTTGTAAGTGGGGTTGGAAATGCTTTTCAGGCTCAGTACTGCGCTCAAAACATGCAGCCCTGAGGTCTCTCATGATAGCAGGTGGTTAAATAGAAATTCGCTGCTCAGCTGACCCGGCAGGAGCAAACGTATGCTAAAAATGTACACAGAATGAGCTTTTCAGTGAATAGCAGCCAGGCACATTTTAGCTAGTTTTACTTGTAAGTGGGGTTGGAAACGCTTTTCAGGATCAGTACTGGGCTCAGAACATGCAGCCCTGAGGTCTTTCATGATAGCAGGTGGTTAAATAGAAATTCGCTGCTCAGCTGACCCGGCAGGAGCAAACGTATGCCAAAAATGTACACAGAATGAGATTTTCAGTGAAGAGCAGCCAGGCACATTTTAGTTAGTTTTACTTGTAAGTGGGGTTGGAAACGCTTTTCAGGATCAGTACTGGGCTCAAAACATGCAGCCCTGAGGTCTCTCATGATAGCAGGTGGTTAAATAGAAATTCGCTGCTCAGCTGACCCGGCAGGAGCAAACGTATGCTAAAAATGTACTCAGAATGAGCTTTTCAGTGAAGAGAAGCCAGGCACATTTTAGCTAGTTTTAATTGTAAGTGGGGTTGGAAACGCTTTTCAGGCTCAGTACTGGGCTCAAAACATGCAGCCCTGAGGTCTCTCATGATAGCAGGTGGTTAAATAGAAATTCGCTGCTCAGCTGACCCGGCAGGAGCAAACGTATGCTAAAAATGTACTCAAAATGAGCTTTTCAGTGAAGAGAAGCCAGGCACATTTTAGCTAGTTTTACTTGTAAGTGGGGTTGGAAATGCTTTTCAGGCTCAGTACTGGGCTCAAAACATGCAGCCCTGAGGACTCTCATGATAGCAGGTGGTTAAATAAAAATTTGCTGCTCAGCTGACCCGGTATGAGCAAACGTATGCCAAAAATGTACACAGAATGAGCTTTTCAGTGAAGAGAAGCCAGGCACATTTTAGCTAGTTTTACTTGTAAGTGGGGTTGGAAATGCTTTTCAGGCTCAGTACTGGGCTCATAACATGCAGCCCTGAGGTCTCTCATGATAGCAGGTGGTTAAATAGAAATTCGCTGCTCAGCTGACCCGGCAGGAGCAAACGTATGCTAAAAATGTACACAGAATGAGCTTTTCAGTGAATAGCAGCCAGGCACAGTTTAGCTAGTTTTACTTGTAAGTGGGGTTGGAAACGCTTTTCAGGATCAGTACTGGGCTCAGAACATGCAGCCCTGAGGTCTTTCATGATAGCAGGTGGTTAAATAGAAATTCGCTGCTCAGCTGACCCGGCAGGAGCAAACGTATGCTAAAAATGTACTCAGAATGAGCTTTTCAGTGAAGAGAAGCCAGGCACATTTTAGCTAGTTTTACTTGTAAGTGGGGTTGGAAACGCTTTTCAGGATCAGTACTGGGCTCAAAACATGCAGCCCTGAGGTCTCTCATGAAAGCAGGTGGTTAAATAGAAATTCGCTGATCAGCTGACCCGGTAGGAGCAAACGTATGCCAAATATGTACACAGAATGAGCTTGTCAGTGAATAGCAGCCAGGCACATTTTAGCTAGTTTTACTTGTAAGTGGGGTTGGAAACGCTTTTCAGGATCAGTACTGGGCTCAAAACATGCAGCCCTGAGGTCTTTCATGATAGCAGGTGGTTAAATAGAAATTCGCTGCTCAGCTGACCCGGCAGGAGCAAACGTATGCTAAAAATTTACTCAGAATGAGCTTTTCAGTGAAGAGAAGCCAGGCACATTTTAGCTAGTTTTACTTGTAAGTGGGGTTGGAAATGCTTTTCAGGCTCAGTACTGGGCTCAAAACATGCAGCCCTGAGGTCTTTCATGATAGCAGGTGGTTAAATAGAAATTCGCTGCTCAGCTGACCCGGCAGGAGCAAACGTATGCTAAAAATTTACTCAGAATGAGCTTTTCAGTGAAGAGAAGCCAGGCACATTTTAGCTAGTTTTACTTGTAAGTGGGGTTGGAAATGCTTTTCAGGCTCAGTACTGGGCTCAAAACATGCAGCCCTGAGGTCTCTCATGATAGCAGGTGGTTAAATAGAAATTCGCTGCTCAGCTGACCCGGCAGGTATGCTAAAAATGTACTCAGAATGAGCTTTTCGGTGAAGAGAAGCCAGGCACATTTTAGCTAGTTTTACTTGTAAGTGGGGTTTCAGGCTCAGTACTGAGCTCAAAACATACAGCCCTGAGGTCTCTCATGAAAGCAGGTGGTTAAATAGAAATACGCTGATCAGCTGACCCGGTAGGAGCAAACGTATGCCAAATATGTACACAGAATGAGCTTTTCAGTGAATAGCAGCCAGGCAATGTTTAGCTAGTTTTACTTGTAAGTGGGGTTGGAAACGCTTTTCAGGATCAGTACTGGGCTCAAAACATGCAGCCCTGAGGTCTTTCATGATAGCAGGTGGTTAAATA
Organism: Lissotriton vulgaris; assembly: GCF_964263255.1. Taxonomy (NCBI): domain Eukaryota; kingdom Metazoa; phylum Chordata; class Amphibia; order Caudata; family Salamandridae; genus Lissotriton; species Lissotriton vulgaris. The sequence continues at coordinate 26,051 of NW_028240699.1, read as the reverse complement.
GAAATTCGCTGCTCAGCTGACCCGGCAGGAGCAAACGTATGCTAAAAATGTACTCAGAATGAGCTTTTCAGTGAAGAGAAGCCAGGCACATTTTAGCTAGTTTTACTTGTAAGTCGGGTTGGAAATGCTTTTCAAGCTCAGTACTGGGCTCAAAACATGCAGCCCTGAGGTCTCTCATGAAAGCAGGTGGTTAAATAGAAATTCGCTGCTCAGCTGACCCGGTAGGAGCAAACGTATGCCAAAAATGTACACAGAATGAGCTTTTCAGTGAATAGCAGCCAGGCACATTTTAGCTAGTTTTACTTGTAAGTGGGGTTGGAAACGCTTTTCAGGCTCAGTACTGGGCTCAAAACATGCAGCCCTGAGGTCTCTCATGATAGCAGGTGGTTAAATAGAAATTCGCTGCTCAGTTGAACCGGTAGGAGCAAACGTATGCCAAAAATGTACACAGAATGAGCTTTTCAGTGAATAGCATCCAGGCACATTTTAGCTAGTTTTACTTGTAAGTGGGGTTGGAAACGCTTTTCAGGATCAGTACTGGGCTCAAAACATGCAGCCCTGAGGTCTCTCATGATAGCAGGTGGTTAAATAGAAATTCGCTGCTCAGCTGACCCGGCAGGAGCAAACGTATGCTAAAAATGTACTCAGAATGAGCTTTTCAGTGAAGAGAAGCCAGGCACATTTTAGCTAGTTTTACTTGTAAGTGGGGTTGGAAATGCTTTTCAGGCTCAGTACTGGGCTCAAAACATGCAGCCCTGAGGACTCTCATGATAGCAGGTGGTTAAATAAAAATTCGCTGCTCAGCTGACCCGGTAGGAGCAAACGTATGCCAAAAAGGTACACAGAATGAGCTTTTCAGCGAAGAGCAGCCAGGCACATTTTAGCTAGTTTTACTTGTAAGTGGGGTTGGAAACGCTTTTCAGGATCAGTACTGGGCTCAAAACATGCAGCCCTGAGGTCTCTCATGATAGCAGGTGGTTAAATAGAAATTCGCTGCTCAGCTGACCCGGCAGGAGCAAACGTATGCTAAAAATGTACTCAGAATGAGCTTTTCAGTGAAGAGAAGCCAGGCACATTTTCGCTAGTTTTACTTGTAATTGGGGTTGGAAATGCTTTTCAGGCTCAGTACTGGGCTCAAAACATGCAGCCCTGAGGTCTCTCATGATAGCAGGTGGTTAAATAGAAATTCGCTGCTCAGCTGACCCGGCAGGAGCAAACGTATGCTAAAAATGTACACAGAATGAGCTTTTCAGTGAATAGCAGCCAGGCACATTTTAGCTAGTTTTACTTGTAAGTGGGGTTGGAAACGCTTTTCAGGATCAGTACTGGGCTCAGAACATGCAGCCCTGAGGTCTTTCATGATAGCAGGTGGTTAAATAGAAATTCGCTGCTCAGCTGACCCGGCAGGAGCAAACTTATGCTAAAAATGTACTCAGAATGAGCTTTTCAGAGAAGAGAAGCCAAGGACATTTTAGCTAGTTTTACTTGTAAGTGGGGTTGGAAACGCTTTTCAGGCTCAGTACTGGGCTCAAAACATGCAGCCCTGAGGTCTCTCATGATAGCAGGTGGTTAAATAGAAATTCGCTGCTCAGCTGACCCGGCAGGAGCAAACGTATGCCAAAAATGTACACAGAATGAGCTTTTCAGTGAAGAGCAGCCAGGCACATTTTAGCTAGTTTTACTTGTAAGTGGGGTTGGAAACGCTTTTCAGGATCAGTACTGGGCTCAAAACATGCAGCCCTGAGGTCTCTCATGATAGCAGGTGGTTAAATAGAAATTCGCTGCTCAGCTGACCCAGCAGGAGCAAACGTATGCTAAAAATGTACTCAGAATGAGCTTTTCAGTGAAGAGAAGCCAGGCACATTTTAGCTAGTTTTACTTGTAAGTGGGGTTGGAAACGCTTTTCAGGCTCAGTACTGGGCTCAAAACATGCAGCCCTGAGGTCTCTCATGATAGCAGATGGTTAAATAGAAATTCGCTGCTCAGCTGACCCGGCAGGAGCAAACGTATGCTAAAAATGTACTCAAAATGAGCATTTCAGTGAAGAGAAGCCAGGCACATTTTAGCTAGTTTTACTTGTAAGTGGGGTTGGAAATGCTTTTCAGGCTCAGAACTGGGCTCAAAACATGCAGCCCTGAGGACTCTCATGATAGCAGGTGGTTAAATAAAAATTCGCTGCTCAGCTGACCCGGTAGGAGCAAACGTATGCCAAAAATGTACACAGAATGAGCTTTTCAGTGAAGAGAAGCCAGGCACATTTGAGCTAGTTTTACTTGTAAGTGGGGTTGGAAATGCTTTTCAGGCTCAGTACTGGGCTCAAAACATGCAGCCCTGAGGTCTCTCATGATAGCAGGTGGTTAAATAGAAATTCGCTGCTCAGCTGACCCGGCAGGAGCAAACGTATGCTAAAAATTTACACAGAATGAGCTTTTCAGTGAATAGCAGCCAGGCACATTTTAGCTAGTTTTACTTGTAAGTGGGGTTGGAAACGCTTTTCAGGATCAGTACTGGGCTCAGAACATGCAGCCCTGAGGTCTTTCATGATAGCAGGTGGTTAAATAGAAATTCGCTGCTCAGCTGACCCGGCAGGAGCAAACGTATGCTGAAAATGTACTCAGAATGAGCTTTTCAGTGAAGAGAAGCCAGGCACATTTTAGCTAGTTTTACTTGTAAGTGGGGTTGGAAACGCTTTTCAGGATCAGTACTGGGCTCAAAACATGCAGCCCTGAGGTCTTTCATGATAGCAGGTGGTTAAATAGAAATTCGCTGCTCAGCTGACCCGGCAGGAGCAAACGTATGCAAAAAATGTACTCAGAATGAGCTTTTCAGTGAAGAGAAGCCAGGCACATTTTAGCTAGTTTTACTTGTAAGTGGGGTTGGAAATGCTTTTCAGGCTCAGTACTGGGCTCAAAACATGCAGCCCTGAGGTCTCTCATGATAGCAGGTGGTTAAATAGAAATTCGCTGCTCAGCTGACCCGGCAGGAGCAAACGTATGCTAAAAATGTACTCAGAATGAGCTTTTCAGTGAAGAGAAGCCAGGCACATTTTCGCTAGTTTTACTTGTAAGTGGGGTTGGAAATGCTTTTCAGGCTCAGTACTGGGCTCAAAACATGCAGCCCTGAGGTCTCTCATGATAGCAGGTGGTTAAATAGAAATTCGCTGCTCAGCTGACCCGGCAGGAGCAAACGTATGCTAAAAATGTACACAGAATGAGCTTTTCAGTGAATAGCAGCCAGGCACATTTTAGCTAGTTTTACTTGTAAGTGGGGTTGGAAACGCTTTTCAGGATCAGTACTGGGCTCAGAACATGCAGCCCTGAGGTCTTTCATGATAGCAGGTGGTTAAATAGAAATTCGCTGCTCAGCTGACCCGGCAGGAGCAAACGTATGCCAAAAATGTACACAGAATGAGCTTTTCAGTGAAGAGCAGCCAGGCACATTTTAGCTAGTTTTACTTGTAAGTGGGGTTGGAAACGCTTTTCAGGATCAGTACTGGGCTCAAAACATGCAGCCCTGAGGTCTCTCATGATAGCAGGTGGTTAAATAGAAATTCGCTGCTCAGCTGACCCGGCAGGAGCAAACGTATGCTAAAAATGTACTCAGAATGAGCTTTTCAGTGAAGAGAAGCCAGGCACATTTTAGCTAGTTTTACTTGTAAGTGGGGTTGGAAACGCTTTTCAGGCTCAGTACTGGGCTCAAAACATGCAGCCCTGAGGTCTCTCATGATAGCAGGTGGTTAAATAGAAATTCGCTGCTCAGCTGACCCGGCAGGAGCAAACGTATGCTAAAAATGTACTCAAAATGAGCTTTTCAGTGAAGAGAAGCCAGGCACATTTTAGCTAGTTTTACTTGTAAGTGGGGTTGGAAATGCTTTTCAGGCTCAGTACTGGGCTCAAAACATGCAGCCCTGAGGACTCTCATGATAGCAGGTGGTTAAATAAAAATTCGCTGCTCAGCTGACCCGGTAGGAGCAAACGTATGCCAAAAATGTACACAGAATGAGCTTTTCAGTGAAGAGAAGCCAGGCACATTTTAGCTAGTTTTACTTGTAAGTGGGGTTGGAAATGCTTTTCAGGCTCAGTACTGGGCTCATAACATGCAGCCCTGAGGTCTCTCATGATAGCAGGTGGTTAAATAGAAATTCGCTGCTCAGCTGACCCGGCAGGAGCAAACGTATGCTAAAAATGTACACAGAATGAGCTTTTCAGTGAATAGCAGCCAGGCACATTTTAGCTAGTTTTACTTGTAAGTGGGGTTGGAAACGCTTTTCAGGATCAGTACTGGGCTCAGAACATGCAGCCCTGAGGTCTTTCATGATAGCAGGTGGTTAAATAGAAATTCGCTGCTCAGCTGACCCGGCAGGAGCAAACGTATGCTAAAAATGTACTCAGAATGAGCTTTTCAGTGAAGAGAAGCCAGGCACATTTTAGCTAGTTTTACTTGTAAGTGGGGTTGGAAACGCTTTTCAGGATCAGTACTGGGCTCAAAACATGCAGCCCTGAGGTCTCTCATGAAAGCAGGTGGTTAAATAGAAATTCGCTGATCAGCTGACCCGGTAGGAGCAAACGTATGCCAAATATGTACACAGAATGAGCTTGTCAGTGAATAGCAGCCAGGCACATTTTAGCTAGTTTTACTTGTAAGTGGGGTTGGAAACGCTTTTCAGGATCAGTACTGGGCTCAAAACATGCAGCCCTGAGGTCTTTCATGATAGCAGGTGGTTAAATAGAAATTCGCTGCTCAGCTGACCCGGCAGGAGCAAACGTATGCTAAAAATGTACTCAGAATGAGCTTTTCAGTGAAGAGAAGCCAGGCACATTTTAGCTAGTTTTACTTGTAAGTGGGGTTGGAAATGCTTTTCAGGCTCAGTACTGGGCTCAAAACATGCAGCCCTGAGGTCTCTCATGATAGCAGGTGGTTAAATAGAAATTCGCTGCTCAGCTGACCCGGCAGGTATGCTAAAAATGTACTCAGAATGAGCTTTTCGGTAAAGAGAAGCCAGGCACATTTTAGCTAGTTTTACTTGTAAGTGGGGTTTCAGGCTCAGTACTGAGCTCAAAACATGCAGCCCTGAGGTCTCTCATGAAAGCAGGTGGTTAAATAGAAATACGCTGATCAGCTGACCCGGTAGGAGCAAACGTATGCCAAATATGTACACAGAATGAGCTTTTCAGTGAATAGCAGCCAGGCACATTTTAGCTAGTTTTACTTGTAAGTGGGGTTGGAAACGCTTTTCAGGATCAGTACTGGGCTCAAAACATGCAGCCCTGAGGTCTTTCATGATAGCAGGTGGTTAAATAGAAATTCGCTGCTCAGCTGACCCGGCAGGAGCAAACGTATGCTAAAAATGTACTCAGAATGAGCTTTTCAGTGAAGAGAAGCCAGGCACATTTTAGCTAGTTTTACTTGTAAGTCGGGTTGGAAATGCTTTTCAAGCTCAGTACTGGGCTCAAAACATGCAGCCCTGAGGTCTCTCATGAAAGCAGGTGGTTAAATAGAAATTCGCTGCTCAGCTGACCCGGTAGGAGCAAACGTATGCCAAAAATGTACACAGAATGAGCTTTTCAGTGAATAGCAGCCAGGCACATTTTAGCTAGTTTTACTTGTAAGTGGGGTTGGAAACGCTTTTCAGGCTCAGTACTGGGCTCAAAACATGCAGCCCTGAGGTCTCTCATGATAGCAGGTGGTTAAATAGAAATTCGCTGCTCAGCTGAACCGGTAGGAGCAAACGTATGCCAAAAATGGACACAGAATGAGCTTTTCAGTGAATAGCATCCAGACACATTTTAGCTAGTTTTACTTGTAAGTGGGGTTGGAAACGCTTTTCAGGATCAGTACTGGGCTCAAAACATGCAGCCCTGAGGTCTCTCATGATAGCAGGTGGTTAAATAGAAATTCGCTGCTCAGCTGACCCGGCAGGAGCAAACGTATGCTAAAAATGTACTCAGAATGAGCTTTTCAGTGAAGAGAAGCCAGGCACATTTTAGCTAGTTTTACTTGTAAGTGGGGTTGGAAATGCTTTTCAGGCTCAGTACTGGGCTCAAAACATGCAGCCCTGAGGTCTCTCATGAAAGCAGGTGGTTAAATAGAAATTCGCTGCTCAGCTGACCCGGTAGGAGCAATCGTATGCCAAAAATGTACACAGAATGAGCTTTTCAGTGAATAGCAGCCAGGCACATTTTAGCTAGTTTTACTTGTAAGTGGGGTTGGAAATGCTTTTCAGGCTCAGTACTGGGCTCAAAACATGCAGCCCTGAGGTCTCCCATGACAGCAGGTGGTTAAATAGAAATTCGCTGCTCAGCTGACCCGGCAGGAGCAAACGTATGCTAAAAATGTACTCAGAATGAGCTTTTCAGTGAAGAGAAGCCAGGCACATTTTAGTTAGTTTTACTTGTAAGTGGGGTTGGAAATGCTTTTCAGGCTCAGTACTGGGCTCAAAAAATGCAGCCCTGAGGACTCTCATGATAGCAGGTGGTTAAATAAAAATTCGCTGCTCAGCTGACCCGGTAGGAGCAAACGTATGCCAAAAAGGTACACAGAATGAGCTTTTCAGTGAAGAGCAGCCAGGCACATTTTAGCTAGTTTTACTTGTAAGTGGGGTTGGAAACGCTTTTCAGGATCAGTACTGGGCTCAAAACAAGCAGCCCTGAGGTCTCTCATGATAGCAGGTGGTTAAATAGAAATTCGCTGCTCAGCTGACCCGGCAGGAGCAAACGTATGCTAAAAATGTACTCAGAATGAGCTTTTCAGTGAAGAGAAGCCAGGCACATTTTCGCTAGTTTTACTTGTAAGTGGGGTTGGAAATGCTTTTCAGGCTCAGTACTGGGCTCAAAACATGCAGCCCTGAGGTCTCTCATGATAGCAGGTGGTTAAATAGAAATTCGCTGCTCAGCTGACCCGGCAGGAGCAAACGTATGCTAAAAATGTACACAGAATGAGCTTTTCAGTGAATAGCAGCCAGGCACATTTTAGCTAGTTTTACTTGTAAGTGGGGTTGGAAACGCTTTTCAGGATCAGTACTGGGCTCAGAACATGCAGCCCTGAGGTCTTTCATGATAGCAGGTGGTTAAATAGAAATTCGCTGCTCAGCTGACCCGGCAGGAGCAAACGTATGCTAAAAATGTACTCAGAATGAGCTTTTCAGTGAAGAGAAGCCAGGCACATTTTAGCTAGTTTTACTTGTAAGTGGGGTTGGAAACGCTTTTCAGGCTCAGTACTGGGCTCAAAACATGCAGCCCTGAGGTCTCTCATGATAGCAGGTGGTTAAATAGAAATTCGCTGCTCAGCTGACCCGGCAGGAGCAAACGTATGCCAAAAATGTACACAGAATGAGCTTTTCAGTGAAGAGCAGCCAGGCACATTTTAGCTAGTTTTACTTGTAAGTGGGGTTGGAAACGCTTTTCAGGATCAGTACTGGGCTCAAAACATGCAGCCCTGAGGTCTCTCATGATAGCAGGTGGTTAAATAGAAATTCGCTGCTCAGCTGACCCAGCAGGAGCAAACGTATGCTAAAAATGTACTCAGAATGAGCTTTTCAGTGAAGAGAAGCCAGGCACATTTTAGCTAGTTTTACTTGTAAGTGGGGTTGGAAACGCTTTTCAGGCTCAGTACTGGGCTCAAAACATGCAGCCCTGAGGTCTCTCATGATAGCAGGTGGTTAAATAGAAATTCGCTGCTCAGCTGACCCGGCAGGAGCAAACGTATGCTAAAAATGTACTCAAAATGAGCTTTTCAGTGAAGAGAAGCCAGGCACATTTTAGCTAGTTTTACTTGTAAGTGGGGTTGGAAATGCTTTTCAGGCTCAGTACTGGGCTCAAAACTTGCAGCCCTGAGGACTCTCATGATAGCAGCTGGTTAAATAAAAATTCGCTGCTCAGCTGACCCGGTAGGAGCAAACGTATGCCAAAAATGTACACAGAATGAGCTTTTCAGTGAAGAGAAGCCAGGCACATTTTAGCTAGTTTTACTTGTAAGTGGGGTTGGAAATGCTTTTCAGGCTCAGTACTGGGCTCAAAACATGCAGCCCTGAGGTCTCTCATGATAGCAGGTGGTTAAATAGAAATTCGCTGCTCAGCTGACCCGGCAGGAGCAAACGTATGCTAAAAATGTACACAGAATGAGCTTTTCAGTGAATAGCAGCCAGGCACATTTTAGCTAGTTTTACTTGTAAGTGGGGTTGGAAACGCTTTTCAGGATCAGTACTGGGCTCAGAACATGCAGCCCTGAGGTCTTTCATGATAGCAGGTGGTTAAATAGAAATTCGCTGCTCAGCTGACCCGGCAGGAGCAAACGTATGCTGAAAATGTACTCAGAATGAGCTTTTCAGTGAAGAGAAGTCAGGCACATTTTAGCTAGTTTTACTTGTAAGTGGGGTTGGAAACGCTTTTCAGGATCAGTACTGGGCTCAAAACATGCAGCCCTGAGGTCTTTCATGATAGCAGGTGGTTAAATAGAAATTCGCTGCTCAGCTGACCCGGCAGGAGTAAACGTATGCAAAAAATGTACTCAGAATGAGCTTTTCAGTGAAGAGAAGCCAGGCACATTTTAGCTAGTTTTACTTGTAAGTGGGGTTGGAAATGCTTTTCAGGCTCAGTACTGGGCTCAAAACATGCAGCCCTGAGGTCTCTCATGATAGCAGGTGGTTAAATAGAAATTCGCTGCTCAGCTGACCCGGCAGGTATGCTAAAAATGTACTCAGAATGAGCTTTTCAGTGAAGAGAAGCCAGGCACATTTTAGCTAGTTTTACTTGTAAGTGGGGTTGGAAACGCTTTTCAGGATCAGTACTGGGCTCAAAACATGCAGCCCTGAGGTCTCTCATGATAGCAGGTGGTTAAATAGAAATTCGCTGCTCAGCTGACCCGGCAGGAGCAAACGTATGCTAAAAATGTACTCAGAATGAGCTTTTCAGTGAAGAGAAGCCAGGCACATTTTAGCTAGTTTTACTTGTAAGTGGGGTTGGAAATGCTTTTCAGGCTCAGTACTGGGCTCAAAACATGCAGCCCTGAGGTCTCTCATGAAAGCAGGTGGTTAAATAGAAATTCGCTGCTCAGCTGACCCGGCAGGAGCAAACGTATGCTAAAAATGTACTCAGAATGAGCTTTTCAGTGAAGAGAAGCCAGGCACATTTTAGCTAGTTTTACTTGTAAGTGGGGTTGGAAATGCTTTTCAGGCTCAGTACTGGGCTCAAAACATGCAGCCCTGAGGTCTCTCATGAAAGCAGGTGGTTAAATAGAAATTCGCTGCTCAGCTGGCCCGCTAGGAGCAAACGTATGCCAAAAATGTACACAGAATGAGCTTTTCAGTGAATAGCAGCCAGGCATATTTTAGCTAGTTTTACTTGTAAGTGGGGTTGGAAATGCTTTTCAGGCTCAGTACTGGGCTCAAAACATGCAGCCCTGAGGTCTCCCATGACAGCAGGTGGTTAAATAAAAATTCGCTGCTCAGCTGACCCGGTAGGATCAAACGTATGCCAAAAATGTACACAGAATGAGCTTTTCAGTGAATAGCAGCCAGGCACATTTTAGCTAGTTTTACTTGTAAGTGGGGTTGGAAACGCTTTTCAGGATCAGTACTGGGCTCAAAACATGCAGCCCTGAGGTCTCTCATGATAGCAGGTGGTTAAATAGAAATTCCCTGCTCAGGTGACCCGGCAGGAGCAAGCGTATGCTAAAAATGTACTCAGAATGAGCTTTTCAGTGAAGAGAAGCCAGGCACATTTTAGCTAGTTTTACTTGTAAGTGGGGTTGGAAATGCTTTTCAGGCTCAGTACTGGGCTCAAAACATGCAGCCCTGAGGTCTCTCATGGTAGCAGGTGGTTAAATAGAAATTTGCTGCTCAGCTGACCCGGCAGGAGCAAACGTATGCTAAAAATGTACTCAGAATGAGCTTTTCAGAGAAGAGAAGCCAGGCACATTTTAGCTAGTTTTACTTGTAAGTGGGGTTGGAAATGCTTTTCAGGCTCAGTACTGGGCTCAAAATATGCAGCCCTGAGGTCTCTCATGAAAGCAGGTGGTTAAATAGAAATTTGCTGCTCAGCTGATACGGTAGGAGCAAACGTATGCCAAAAATGTACACAGAATGAGCTTTTCAGTGAATAGCAGCCAGGCACATTTTAGCTAGTTTTACTTGTAAGTGGGGTTGGAAACGCTTTTCAGGCTCAGTACTGGGCTCAAAACATGCAGCCCTGAGGTCTCCCATGACAGCAGGTGGTTAAATAGAAATTCGCTGCTCAGCTGACCCGGCAGGAGCAAACGTATGCCAAAAATGTACACAGAATGAGCTTTTCAGTGAATAGCAGCCAGGCACATTTTAGCTAGTTTTACTTGTAAGTTGGGTTGGAAACGCTTTTCATGATCAGTACTGGGCTCAAAGCATGCAGCCCTGAGGTCTCTCATGATAGCAGGTGGTTAAATAGAAATTCGCTGCTCAGCTGACCCGGCAGGAGCAAACGTATGCTAAAAATGTACTCAGAATGAGCTTTTCAGTGAAGAGAAGCCAGGCACATTTTAGCTAGTTTTACTTGTAAGTGGGGTTGGAAATGCTTTTCAGGCTCAGTACTGAGCTCAAAACATGCAGCCCTGAGGTCTCTCATGATAGCAGGTGGTTAAATAGAAATTCGATGCTCAGCTGACCCGGCAGGAGCAAACATATGCTAAAAATGTACTCAGAATGAGCTTTTCAGTGAAGAGAAGCCAGGCACATTTTAGCTAGTTTTACTTGTAAGTGGGGTTGGAAATGCTTTTCAGGCTCAGTACGGGCTCAAAACATGCAGCCCTGAGGTCTCTCATGATAGCAGGTGGTTAAATAGAAATTCGCTGCTCAGCTGACCCGGCAGGAGCAAACGTATGCTAAAAATGTACTCAAAATGAGCTTTTCAGTGAAGAGAAGCCAGGCACATTTTAGCTAGTTTTACTTGTAAGTGGGGTTGGAAATGCTTTTCAGGCTCAGTACTGGGCTCAAAACTTGCAGCCCTGAGGACTCTCATGATAGCAGCTGGTTAAATAAAAATTCGCTGCTCAGCTGACCCGGTAGGAGCAAACGTATGCCAAAAATGTACACAGAATGAGCTTTTCAGTGAAGAGAAGCCAGGCACATTTTAGCTAGTTTTACTTGTAAGTGGGGTTGGAAATGCTTTTCAGGCTCAGTACTGGGCTCAAAACATGCAGCCCTGAGGTCTCTCATGATAGCAGGTGGTTAAATAGAAATTCGCTGCTCAGCTGACCCGGCAGGAGCAAACGTATGCTAAAAATGTACACAGAATGAGCTTTTCAGTGAATAGCAGCCAGGCACATTTTAGCTAGTTTTACTTGTAAGTGGGGTTGGAAACGCTTTTCAGGATCAGTACTGGGCTCAGAACATGCAGCCCTGAGGTCTTTCATGATAGCAGGTGGTTAAATAGAAATTCGCTGCTCAGCTGACCCGGCAGGAGCAAACGTATGCTGAAAATGTACTCAGAATGAGCTTTTCAGTGAAGAGAAGTCAGGCACATTTTAGCTAGTTTTACTTGTAAGTGGGGTTGGAAACGCTTTTCAGGATCAGTACTGGGCTCAAAACATGCAGCCCTGAGGTCTTTCATGATAGCAGGTGGTTAAATAGAAATTCGCTGCTCAGCTGACCCGGCAGGAGTAAACGTATGCAAAAAATGTACTCAGAATGAGCTTTTCAGTGAAGAGAAGCCAGGCACATTTTAGCTAGTTTTACTTGTAAGTGGGGTTGGAAATGCTTTTCAGGCTCAGTACTGGGCTCAAAACATGCAGCCCTGAGGTCTCTCATGATAGCAGGTGGTTAAATAGAAATTCGCTGCTCAGCTGACCCGGCAGGTATGCTAAAAATGTACTCAGAATGAGCTTTTCAGTGAAGAGAAGCCAGGCACATTTTAGCTAGTTTTACTTGTAAGTGGGGTTGGAAACGCTTTTCAGGATCAGTACTGGGCTCAAAACATGCAGCCCTGAGGTCTCTCATGATAGCAGGTGGTTAAATAGAAATTCGCTGCTCAGCTGACCCGGCAGGAGCAAACGTATGCTAAAAATGTACTCAGAATGAGCTTTTCAGTGAAGAGAAGCCAGGCACATTTTAGCTAGTTTTACTTGTAAGTGGGGTTGGAAATGCTTTTCAGGCTCAGTACTGGGCTCAAAACATGCAGCCCTGAGGTCTCTCATGAAAGCAGGTGGTTAAATAGAAATTCGCTGCTCAGCTGACCCGGCAGGAGCAAACGTATGCTAAAAATGTACTCAGAATGAGCTTTTCAGTGAAGAGAAGCCAGGCACATTTTAGCTAGTTTTACTTGTAAGTGGGGTTGGAAATGCTTTTCAGGCTCAGTACTGGGCTCAAAACATGCAGCCCTGAGGTCTCTCATGAAAGCAGGTGGTTAAATAGAAATTCGCTGCTCAGCTGGCCCGCTAGGAGCAAACGTATGCCAAAAATGTACACAGAATGAGCTTTTCAGTGAATAGCAGCCAGGCATATTTTAGCTAGTTTTACTTGTAAGTGGGGTTGGAAATGCTTTTCAGGCTCAGTACTGGGCTCAAAACATGCAGCCCTGAGGTCTCCCATGACAGCAGGTGGTTAAATAAAAATTCGCTGCTCAGCTGACCCGGTAGGATCAAACGTATGCCAAAAATGTACACAGAATGAGCTTTTCAGTGAATAGCAGCCAGGCACATTTTAGCTAGTTTTACTTGTAAGTGGGGTTGGAAACGCTTTTCAGGATCAGTACTGGGCTCAAAACATGCAGCCCTGAGGTCTCTCATGATAGCAGGTGGTTAAATAGAAATTCCCTGCTCAGGTGACCCGGCAGGAGCAAGCGTATGCTAAAAATGTACTCAGAATGAGCTTTTCAGTGAAGAGAAGCCAGGCACATTTTAGCTAGTTTTACTTGTAAGTGGGGTTGGAAATGCTTTTCAGGCTCAGTACTGGGCTCAAAACATGCAGCCCTGAGGTCTCTCATGGTAGCAGGTGGTTAAATAGAAATTTGCTGCTCAGCTGACCCGGCAGGAGCAAACGTATGCTAAAAATGTACTCAGAATGAGCTTTTCAGAGAAGAGAAGCCAGGCACATTTTAGCTAGTTTTACTTGTAAGTGGGGTTGGAAATGCTTTTCAGGCTCAGTACTGGGCTCAAAATATGCAGCCCTGAGGTCTCTCATGAAAGCAGGTGGTTAAATAGAAATTTGCTGCTCAGCTGATACGGTAGGAGCAAACGTATGCCAAAAATGTACACAGAATGAGCTTTTCAGTGAATAGCAGCCAGGCACATTTTAGCTAGTTTTACTTGTAAGTGGGGTTGGAAACGCTTTTCAGGCTCAGTACTGGGCTCAAAACATGCAGCCCTGAGGTCTCCCATGACAGCAGGTGGTTAAATAGAAATTCGCTGCTCAGCTGACCCGGCAGGAGCAAACGTATGCCAAAAATGTACACAGAATGAGCTTTTCAGTGAATAGCAGCCAGGCACATTTTAGCTAGTTTTACTTGTAAGTTGGGTTGGAAACGCTTTTCATGATCAGTACTGGGCTCAAAGCATGCAGCCCTGAGGTCTCTCATGATAGCAGGTGGTTAAATAGAAATTCGCTGCTCAGCTGACCCGGCAGGAGCAAACGTATGCTAAAAATGTACTCAGAATGAGCTTTTCAGTGAAGAGAAGCCAGGCACATTTTAGCTAGTTTTACTTGTAAGTGGGGTTGGAAATGCTTTTCAGGCTCAGTACTGAGCTCAAAACATGCAGCCCTGAGGTCTCTCATGATAGCAGGTGGTTAAATAGAAATTCGATGCTCAGCTGACCCGGCAGGAGCAAACATATGCTAAAAATGTACTCAGAATGAGCTTTTCAGTGAAGAGAAGCCAGGCACATTTTAGCTAGTTTTACTTGTAAGTGGGGTTGGAAATGCTTTTCAGGCTCAGTACGGGCTCAAAACATGCAGCCCTGAGGTCTCTCATGAAAGCAGGTGGTTAAATAGAAATTCGCTGCTCAGCTGACCCGGTAGGAGCAAACGTATGCCAAAAATGTACACAGAATGAGCTTTTCAGTGAATAGCAGCCAGGCACATTTTAGCTAGTTTTACTTGTAAGTGGGGTTGGAAACGCTTTTCATGATCAGTACTGGGCTCAAAACATGCAGCCCTGAGGTCTCTCATGATAGCAGGTGGTTAAATAGAAATTCGCTGCTCAGCTGACCCGGCAGGAGCAAACGTATGCTAAAAATGTAATCAGAATGAGCTTTTCAGTGAAGAGAAGCCAGGCACATTTTAGCTAGTTTTACTTGTAAGTGGGGTTGGAAATGCTTTTCAGGCTCAGTACGGGCTCAAAACATGCAGCCCTGAGGTCTCTCATGAAAGCAGGTGGTTAAATAGAAATTCGCTGCTCAGCTGACCCGGTAGGAGCAAACGTATGCCAAAAATGTACACAGAATGAGCTTTTCAGTGAATAGCAGCCAGGCACATTTTAGCTAGTTTTACTTGTAAGTGGGGTTGGAAACGCTTTTCATGATCAGTACTGGGCTCAAAACATGCAGCCCTGAGGTCTCTCATGATAGCAGGTGGTTAAATAGAAATTCGCTGCTCAGCTGACCCGGCAGGAGCAAACGTATGCTAAAAATGTACTCAGAATGAGCTTTTCAGTGAAGAGAAGCCAGGCACATTTTAGCTAGTTTTACTTGTAAGTGGGGTTGGAAATGCTTTTCAGGCTCAGTACTGAGCTCAAAACATGCAGCCCTGAGGTCTCTCATGATAGCAGGTGGTTAAATAGAAATTCGCTGCTCAGCTGACCCGGCATGAGCAAACGTATGCTAAAAATGTACTCAGAATGAGCTTTTCAGTGAAGAGAAGCCAGGCACATTTTAGCTAGTTTTACTTGTAAGTGGGGTTGGAAATGCTTTTCAGGCTCAGTACGGGCTCAAAACATGCAGCCCTGAGGTCTCTCATGAAAGCAGGTGGTTAAATAGAAATTCGCTGCTCAGCTGACCCGGCAGGAGCAAACGTATGCTAAAAATGTACTCAGAATGAGCTTTTCAGTGAAGAGAAGCCAGGCACATTTTAGCTAGTTTTACTTGTAAGTGGGGTTGGAAATGCTTTTCAGGCTCAGTACTGGGCTCAAAACATGCAGCCCTGAGGACTCTCATGATAGCAGGTGGTTAAATAAAAATTCGCTGCTCAGCTGACCCGGTAGGAGCAAACGTATGCCAAAAATGTACACAGAATGAGCTTTTCAGTGAAGAGCAGCCAGGCACATTTTAGCTAGTTTTACTTGTAAGTGGGGTTGGAAACGCTTTTCAGGATCAGTACTGGGCTCAAAACATGCAGCCCTGAGGTCTCTCATGATAGCAGGTGGTTAAATAGAAATTCGCTGCTCAGCTGACCCGGTAGGAGCAAACGTATGCCAAAAATGTACACAGAATGAGCTTTTTAGTGAATAGCAGCCAGGCACATTTTAGCTAGTTTTACTTGTAAGTGGGGTTGGAAACGCTTTTCAGGATCAGTACTGGGCTCAAAACATGCAGCCCTGAGGTCTCTCATGATAGCAGGTGGTTAAATAGAAATTCGCTGCTCAGCTGACCCGGTAGGAGCAAACGTATGCCAAAAATGTACACAGAATGAGCTTTTCAGTGAAGAGCAGCCAGGCACATTTTAGCTAGTTTTACTTGTAAGTGGGGTTGGAAATGCTTTTCAGGCTCAGTACTGGGCTCAAAACATGCAGCCCTGAGGTCTCTCATGGTAGCAGGTGGTTAAATAGAAATTTGCTGCTCAGCTGACCCGGCAGGAGCAAACGTATGCTAAAAATGTACTCAGAATGAGCTTTTCAGAGAAGAGAAGCCAGGCACATTTTAGCTAGTTTTACTTGTAAGTGGGGTTGGAAATGCTTTTCAGGCTCAGTACTGGGCTCAAAATATGCAGCCCTGAGGTCTCTCATGAAAGCAGGTGGTTAAATAGAAATTTGCTGCTCAGCTGATACGGTAGGAGCAAACGTATGCCAAAAATGTACACAGAATGAGCTTTTCAGTGAATAGCAGCCAGGCACATTTTAGCTAGTTTTACTTGTAAGTGGGGTTGGAAACGCTTTTCAGGCTCAGTACTGGGCTCAAAACATGCAGCCCTGAGGTCTCCCATGACAGCAGGTGGTTAAATAGAAATTCGCTGCTCAGCTGACCCGGCAGGAGCAAACGTATGCCAAAAATGTACACAGAATGAGCTTTTCAGTGAATAGCAGCCAGGCACATTTTAGCTAGTTTTACTTGTAAGTTGGGTTGGAAACGCTTTTCATGATCAGTACTGGGCTCAAAGCATGCAGCCCTGAGGTCTCTCATGATAGCAGGTGGTTAAATAGAAATTCGCTGCTCAGCTGACCCGGCAGGAGCAAACGTATGCTAAAAATGTACTCAGAATGAGCTTTTCAGTGAAGAGAAGCCAGGCACATTTTAGCTAGTTTTACTTGTAAGTGGGGTTGGAAATGCTTTTCAGGCTCAGTACTGAGCTCAAAACATGCAGCCCTGAGGTCTCTCATGATAGCAGGTGGTTAAATAGAAATTCGATGCTCAGCTGACCCGGCAGGAGCAAACATATGCTAAAAATGTACTCAGAATGAGCTTTTCAGTGAAGAGAAGCCAGGCACATTTTAGCTAGTTTTACTTGTAAGTGGGGTTGGAAATGCTTTTCAGGCTCAGTACGGGCTCAAAACATGCAGCCCTGAGGTCTCTCATGAAAGCAGGTGGTTAAATAGAAATTCGCTGCTCAGCTGACCCGGTAGGAGCAAACGTATGCCAAAAATGTACACAGAATGAGCTTTTCAGTGAATAGCAGCCAGGCACATTTTAGCTAGTTTTACTTGTAAGTGGGGTTGGAAACGCTTTTCATGATCAGTACTGGGCTCAAAACATGCAGCCCTGAGGTCTCTCATGATAGCAGGTGGTTAAATAGAAATTCGCTGCTCAGCTGACCCGGCAGGAGCAAACGTATGCTAAAAATGTAATCAGAATGAGCTTTTCAGTGAAGAGAAGCCAGGCACATTTTAGCTAGTTTTACTTGTAAGTGGGGTTGGAAATGCTTTTCAGGCTCAGTACGGGCTCAAAACATGCAGCCCTGAGGTCTCTCATGAAAGCAGGTGGTTAAATAGAAATTCGCTGCTCAGCTGACCCGGTAGGAGCAAACGTATGCCAAAAATGTACACAGAATGAGCTTTTCAGTGAATAGCAGCCAGGCACATTTTAGCTAGTTTTACTTGTAAGTGGGGTTGGAAACGCTTTTCATGATCAGTACTGGGCTCAAAACATGCAGCCCTGAGGTCTCTCATGATAGCAGGTGGTTAAATAGAAATTCGCTGCTCAGCTGACCCGGCAGGAGCAAACGTATGCTAAAAATGTACTCAGAATGAGCTTTTCAGTGAAGAGAAGCCAGGCACATTTTAGCTAGTTTTACTTGTAAGTGGGGTTGGAAATGCTTTTCAGGCTCAGTACTGAGCTCAAAACATGCAGCCCTGAGGTCTCTCATGATAGCAGGTGGTTAAATAGAAATTCGCTGCTCAGCTGACCCGGCATGAGCAAACGTATGCTAAAAATGTACTCAGAATGAGCTTTTCAGTGAAGAGAAGCCAGGCACATTTTAGCTAGTTTTACTTGTAAGTGGGGTTGGAAATGCTTTTCAGGCTCAGTACGGGCTCAAAACATGCAGCCCTGAGGTCTCTCATGAAAGCAGGTGGTTAAATAGAAATTCGCTGCTCAGCTGACCCGGCAGGAGCAAACGTATGCTAAAAATGTACTCAGAATGAGCTTTTCAGTGAAGAGAAGCCAGGCACATTTTAGCTAGTTTTACTTGTAAGTGGGGTTGGAAATGCTTTTCAGGCTCAGTACTGGGCTCAAAACATGCAGCCCTGAGGACTCTCATGATAGCAGGTGGTTAAATAAAAATTCGCTGCTCAGCTGACCCGGTAGGAGCAAACGTATGCCAAAAATGTACACAGAATGAGCTTTTCAGTGAAGAGCAGCCAGGCACATTTTAGCTAGTTTTACTTGTAAGTGGGGTTGGAAACGCTTTTCAGGATCAGTACTGGGCTCAAAACATGCAGCCCTGAGGTCTCTCATGATAGCAGGTGGTTAAATAGAAATTCGCTGCTCAGCTGACCCGGTAGGAGCAAACGTATGCCAAAAATGTACACAGAATGAGCTTTTTAGTGAATAGCAGCCAGGCACATTTTAGCTAGTTTTACTTGTAAGTGGGGTTGGAAACGCTTTTCAGGATCAGTACTGGGCTCAAAACATGCAGCCCTGAGGTCTCTCATGATAGCAGGTGGTTAAATAGAAATTCGCTGCTCAGCTGACCCGGTAGGAGCAAACGTATGCCAAAAATGTACACAGAATGAGCTTTTCAGTGAAGAGCAGCCAGGCACATTTTAGCTAGTTTTACTTGTAAGTGGGGTTGGAAACGCTTTTCAGGATCAGTACTGGGCTCAAAACATGCAGCCCTGAGGTCTCTCATGATAGCAGGTGGTTAAATAGAAATTCGCTGCTCAGCTGACCCGGCAGGAGCAAACGTATGCTAAAAATGTACTCAGAATGAGCTTTTCAGTGAAGAGAAGCCAGGCACATTTTAGCTAGTTTTACTTGTAAGTGGGGTTGGAAATGCTTTTCAGGCTCAGTACTGGGCTCAAAACATGCAGCACTGAGGTCTTTCATGAAAGCAGGTGGTTAAATAGAAATTCGCTGCTCAGCTGACCCGGTAGGAGCAAACGTATGCCAAAAATGTACACAGAATGAGCTTTTCAGTGAATAGCAGCCAGGCACATGTTAGCTAGTTTTACTTGTAAGTGGGGTTGGAAATGCTTTTCAGGCTCAGTACTGGGCTCAAAACATGCAGCCCGGAGGTCTCCCATGACAGCAGGTGGTTAAATAGAAATTCGCTGATCAGCTGACCCGGTAGGAGCAAACGTATGCCAAATATGTACACAGAATGAGCTTGTCAGTGAATAGCAGCCAGGCACATTTTAGCTAGTTTTACTTGTAAGTGGGGTTGGAAACGCTTTTCAGGATCAGTACTGGGCTCAAAACATGCAGCCCTGAGGTCTTTCATGATAGCAGGTGGTTAAATAGAAATTCGCTGCTCAGCTGACCCGGCAGGAGCAAACGTATGCTAAAAATGTACTCAGAATGAGCTTTTCAGTGAAGAGAAGCCAGGCACATTTTAGCCAGTTTTACTTGTAAGTGGGGTTGGAAATGCTTTTCAGGCTCAGTACTGGGCTCAAAACATGCAGCCCTGAGGTCTCTCATGATAGCAGGTGGTTAAATAGAAATTCGCTGCTCAGCTGACCCGGCAGGTATGCTAAAAATGTACTCAGAATGAGCTTTTCAGTGAAGAGAAGCCAGGCACATTTTAGCTAGTTTTACTTGTAAGTGGGGTTTCAGGCTCAGTACTGAGCTCAAAACATGCAGCCCTGAGGTCTCTCATGAAAGCAGGTGGTTAAATAGAAATACGCTGATCAGCTGACCCGGTAGGAGCAAACGTATGCCAAATATGTACACAGAATGAGCTTTTCAGTGAATAGCAGCCAGGCACATTTTAGCTAGTTTTACTTGTAAGTGGGGTTGGAAACGCTTTTCAGGATCAGCACTGGGCTCAAAACATGCAGCCCTGAGGTCTTTCATGATAGCAGGTGGTTAAATAGAAATTTGCTGCTCAGCTGACCCGGCAGGAGCAAACGTATGCTAAAAATGTACTCAGAATGAGCTTTTCAGTGAAGAGAAGCCAGGCACATTTTAGCTAGTTTTACTTGTAAGTCGGGTTGGAAATGCTTTTCAAGCTCAGTACTGGGCTCAAAACATGCAGCCCTGAGGTCTCTCATGAAAGCAGGTGGTTAAATAGAAATTCGCTGCTCAGCTGACCCGGTAGGAGCAAACGTATGCCAAAAATTTACACAGAATGAGCTTTTCAGTGAATAGCAGCCAGGCACATTTTAGCTAGTTTTACTTGTAAGTGGGGTTGGAAACGCTTTTCAGGCTCAGTACTGGGCTCAAAACATGCAGCCCTGAGGTCTCTCATGATAGCAGGTGGTTAAATAGAAATTCGCTGCTCAGCTGACCCGGCAGGAGCAAACGTATGCTAAAAATGTACTCAGAATGAGCTTTTCAGTGAAGAGAAGCCAGGCACATTTTAGCTAGTTTTACTTGTAAGTGGGGTTGGAAATGCTTTTCACGCTCAGTACTGGGCTCAAAACATGCAGCCCTGAGGTCTCTCATGAAAGCAGGTGGTTAAATAGAAATTCGCTGCTCAGCTGACCCGGCAGGAGCAAACGTATGCTAAAAATGTACTCAGAATGAGCTTTTCAGTGAAGAGAAGCCAGGCACATTTTAGCTAGTTTTACTTGTAAGTGGGGTTGGAAATGCTTTTCAGGCTCAGTACTGAGCTCAAAACATGCAGCCCTGAGGTCTCTCATGAAAGCAGGTGGTTAAATAGAAATTCGCTGCTCAGCTGACCCGGTAGGAGCAAACGTATTCCAAAAATGTACACAGAATGAGCTTTTCAGTGAATAGCAGCCAGGCACATTTTAGCTAGTTTTACTTGTAAGTGGGGTTGGAAATGCTTTTCAGGCTCAGTACTGGGCTCAAAACATGCAGCCCTGAGGTCTCCCATGACAGCAGGTGGTTAAATAGAAATTCGCTGCTCAGCTGACCCGGTAGGAGCAAACGTATGCCAAAAATGTACACAGAATGAGCTTTTCAGTGAATAGCAGCCAGGCACATTTTAGCTAGTTTTACTTGTAAGTGGGGTTGGAAACGCTTTTCAGGATCAGTACTGGGCTCAAAACATGCAGCCCTGAGGTCTCTCATGATAGCAGGTGGTTAAATAGAAATTCGCTGCTCAGGTGACCCGGCAGGAGCAAGCGTATGCTAAAAATGTACTCAGAATGAGCTTTTCAGTGAAGAGAAGCCAGGCACATTTTAGCTAGTTTTACTTGTAAGTGGGGTTGGAAATGCTTTTCAGGCTCAGTACTGGGCTCAAAACATGCAGCCCTGAGGTCTCTCATGATAGAAGGTGGTTAAATAGAAATTCGCTGCTCAGCTGACCCGGCAGGAGCAAACGTATGCTAAAAATGTACTCAGAATGAGCTTTTCAGTGAAGAGAAGCCAGGCACATTTTAGCTAGTTTTACTTGTAAGTGGGGTTGGAAATGCTTTTCAGGCTCAGTACTGGGCTCAAAACATGCAGCCCTGAGGTCTCTCATGAAAGCAGGTGGTTAAATAGAAATTTGCTGCTCAGCTGACCCGGTAGGAGCAAACGTATGCCAAAAATGTACACAGAATGAGCTTTTCAGTGAATAGCAGCCAGGCACATTTTAGCTAGTTTTACTTGTAAGTGGGGTTGGAAACGCTTTTCAGGCTCAGTACTGGGCTCAAAACATGCAGCCCTGAGGTCTCCCATGACAGCAGGTGGTTAAATAGAAATTCGCTGCTCAGCTGACCCGGCAGGAGCAAACGTATGCCAAAAATGTACACAGAATGAGCTTTTCAGTGAATAGCAGCCAGGCACATTTTAGCTAGTTTTACTTGTAAGTGGGGTTGGAAACGCTTTTCATGATCAGTACTGGGCTCAAAACATGCAGCCCTGAGGTCTCTCATGATAGCAGGTGGTTAAATAGAAATTCGCTGCTCAGCTGACCCGGCAGGAGCAAACGTATGCTAAAAATGTACTCAGAATGAGCTTTTCAGTGAAGAGAAGCCAGGCACATTTTAGCTAGTTTTACTTGTAAGTGGGGTTGGAAATGCTTTTCAGGCTCAGTACTGGGCTCAAAACATGCAGCCCTGAGGTCTCTCATGAAAGCAGGTGGTTAAATAGAAATTCGCTGCTCAGCTGACCCGGTAGGAGCAAACGTATGCCAAAAATGTACACAGAATGAGCTATTTAGTGAATAGCAGCCAGGCACATTTTAGCTAGTTTTACTTGTAAGTGGGGTTGGAAACGCTTTTCAGGATCAGTACTGGGCTCAAAACATGCAGCCCTGAGGTCTCTCATGATAGCAGGTGGTTAAATAGAAATTCGCTGCTCAGCTGACCCGGCAGGAGCAAACGTATGCTAAAAATGTACTCAGAATGAGCTTTTCAGTGAAGAGAAGCCAGGCACATTTTAGCTAGTTTTACTTGTAAGTGGGGTTGGAAATGCTTTTCAGGCTCAGTACGGGCTCAAAACATGCAGCCCTGAGGTCTCTCATGAAAGCAGGTGGTTAAATAGAAATTTGCTGCTCAGCTGACCCGGTAGGAGCAAACGTATGCCAAAAATGTACACAGAATGAGCTTTTCAGTGAATAGCGGCCAGGCACATTTTAGCTAGTTTTACTTGTAAGTGGGGTTGGAAACGCTTTTCATGATCAGTACTGGGCTCAAAACATGCAGCCCTGAGGTCTCTCATGATAGCAGGTGGTTAAATAGAAATTCGCTGCTCAGCTGACCCGGCAGGAGCAAACGTATGCTAAAAATGTACTCAGAATGAGCTTTTCAGTGAAGAGAAGCCAGGCACATTTTAGCTAGTTTTACTTGTAAGTGGGGTTGGAAATGCTTTTCAGGCTCAGTACTGGGCTCAAAACATGCAGCCCTGAGGACTCTCATGATAGCAGGTGGTTAAATAAAAATTCGCTGCTCAGCTGACCCGGTAGGAGCAAACGTATGCCAAAAATGTACACAGAATGAGCTTTTCAGTGAAGAGCAGCCAGGCACATTTTAGCTAGTTTTACTTGTAAGTGGGGTTGGAAACGCTTTTCAGGATCAGTACTGGGCTCAAAACATGCAGCCCTGAGGTCTCTCATGATAGCAGGTGGTTAAATAGAAATTCGCTGCTCAGCTGACCCGGCAGGAGCAAACGTATGCTAAAAATGTACTCAGAATGAGCTTTTCAGTGAAGAGAAGCCAGGCACATTTTAGCTAGTTTTACTTGTAAGTGGGGTTGGAAATGCTTTTCAGGCTCAGTACTGGGCTCAAAACATGCAGCCCTGAGGTCTCTCATGAAAGCAGGTGGTTAAATAGAAATTCGCTGCTCAGCTGACCCGGCAGGAGCAAACGTATGCTAAAAATGTACTCAGAATGTGCTTTTCAGTGAAGAGAAGCCAGGCACATTTTAGCTAGTTTTACTTGTAAGTGAGGTTGGAAATGCTTTTCAGGCTCAGTACTGGGCTCAAAACATGCAGCCCTGAGGTCTCTCATGAAAGCAGGTGGTTAAATAGAAATTCGCTGCTCAGCTGACCCGGTAGGAGCAAACGTATGCCAAAAATGTACACAGAATGAGCTTTTCAGTGAATAGCAGCCAGGCACATTTTAGCTAGTTTTACTTGTAAGTGGGGTTGGAAATGCTTTTCAGGCTCAGTACTGGGCTCAAAACATGCAGCCCCGAGGTCTCCCATGACAGCAGGTGGTTAAATAGAAATTTGCTGCTCAGCTGACCCGGTAGGAGCAAACGTATGCCAAAAATGTACACAGAATGAGCTTTTCAGTGAATAGCAGCCAGGCACATTTTAGCTAGTTTTACTTGTAAGTGGGGTTGGAAACGCTTTTCAGGATCAGTACTGGGCTCAAAACATGCAGCCCTGAGGTCTCTCATGATAGCAGGTGGTTAAATAGAAATTCGCTGCTCAGGTGACCCGGCAGGAGCAAGCGTATGCTAAAAATGTTCTCAGAATGAGCTTTTCAGTGAAGAGAAGCCAGGCACATTTTAGCTAGTTTTACTTGTAAGTGGGGTTGGAAATGCTTTTCAGGCTCAGTACTGGGCTCAAAACATGCAGCCCTGAGGTCTCTCATGATAGCAGGTGGTTAAATAGAAATTCGCTGCTCAGCTGACCCGGCAGGAGCAAACATATGCTAAAAATGTACTCAGAATGAGCTTTTCAGTGAAGAGAAGCCAGGAACATTTTAGCTAGTTTTACTTGTAAGTGGGGTTGGAAATGCTTTTCAGGCTCAGTACTGGGCTCAAAACATGCAGCCCTGAGGTCTCTCATGAAAGCAGGTGGTTAAATAGAAATTTGCTGCTCAGCTGACCCGGTAGGAGCAAACGTATGCCAAAAATGTACACAGAATGAGCTTTTCAGTGAATAGCAGCCAGGCACATTTTAGCTAGTTTTACTTGTAAGTGGGGTTGGAAACGCTTTTCAGGCTCAGTACTGGGCTCAAAACATGCAGCCCTGAGGTCTCCCATGACAACAGGTGGTTAAATAGAAATTCGCTGCTCAGCTGACCCGGCAGGAGCAAACGTATGTCAAAAATGTACACAGAATGATCTTTTCAGTGAATAGCAGCCAGGCACATTTTAGCTAGTTTTACTTGTAAGTGGGGTTGGAAACGCTTTTCATGATCAGTATTGGGCTCAAAACATGCAGCCCTGAGGTCTCTCATGATAGCAGGTGGTTAAATAGAAATTCGCTGCTCAGCTGACCCGGCAGGAGCAAACGTATGCTAAAAATGTACTCAGAATGAGCTTTTCAGTGAAGAGAAGCCAGGCACATTTTAGCTAGTTTTACTTGTAAGTGGGGTTGGAAATGCTTTTCAGGCTCAGTACTGAGCTCAAAACATGCAGCCCTGAGGTCTCTCATGATAGCAGGTGGTTAAATAGAAATTCGCTGCTCAGCTGACCCGGCAGGAGCAAACGTATGCCAAAAATGTACACAGAATGAGCTTTTCAGTGAATAGCAGCCAGGCACATTTTAGCTAGTTTTACTTGTAAGTGGGGTTGGAAACGCTTTTCATGATCAGTACTGGGCTCAAAACATGCAGCCCTGAGGTCTCTCATGAAAGCAGGTGGTTAAATAGATATTCGCTGCTCAGCTGACCCGGTAGGAGCAAACGTATGCGAAAAAATGTACACAGAATGAGCTATTTAGTGAATAGCAGCCAGGCACATTTTAGCTAGTTTTACTTGTAAGTGGGGTTGGAAACGCTTTTCAGGATCAGTACTGGGCTCAAAACATGCAGCCCTGAGGTCTCTCATGATAGCAGGTGGTTAAATAGAAATTCGCTGCTCAGCTGACCCGGGAGGAGCAAACGTATGCTAAAAATGTACTCAGAATGAGCTTTTCAGTGAAGAGAAGCCAGGCACATTTTAGCTAGTTTTACTTGTAAGTGGGGTTGGAAATGCTTTTCAGGCTCAGTACTGGGCTCAAAACATGCAGCCCTGAGGACTCTCATGATAGCAGGTGGTCAAATAAAAATTCGCTGCTCAGCTGACCCGGTAGGAGCAAACGTATGCCAAAAATGTACACAGAATGAGCTTTTCAGTGAAGAGCAGCCAGGCACATTTTAGCTAGTTTTACTTGTAAGTGGGGTTGGAAACGCTTTTCAGGATCAGTACTGGGCTCAAAACATGCAGCCCTGAGGTCTCTCATGATAGCAGGTGGTTAAATAGAAATTCGCAGCTCAGCTGACCCGGCAGGAGCAAACATATGCTAAAAATGTACTCAGAATGAGCTTTTCAGTGAAGAGAAGCCAGGCACATTTTAGCTAGTTTTACTTGTAAGTGGGGTTGGAAATGCTTTTCAGGCTCAGTACTGGGCTCAAAACATGCAGCCCTGAGGTCTCTCATGAAAGCAGGTGGTTAAATAGAAATTCGCTGCTCAGCTGACCCGGCAGGAGCAAACGTATGCTAAAAATGTACTCAGAATGAGCTTTTCAGTGAAGAGAAGCCAGGCACATTTTAGCTAGTTTTACTTGTAAGTGGGGTTGGAAATGCTTTTCAGGCTCAGTACTGGGCTCAAAACATGCAGCCCTGAGGTCTCTCATGAAAGCAGGTGGTTAAATAGAAATTCGCTGCTCAGCTGACCCGGTAGGAGCAAACGTACGCCAAAAATGTACACAGAATGAGCTTTTCAGTGAATAGCAGCCAGGCACATTTTAGCTAGTTTTACTTGTAAGTGGGGTTGGAAATGCTTTTCAGGCTTAGTACTGGGCTCAAAACATGCAGCCCCGAGGTCTCCCATGACAGCAGGTGGTTAAATAGAAATTCGCTGCTCAGCTGACCCGGTAGGAGCAAACGTATGCCAAAAATGTACACAGAATGAGCTTTTCAGTGAATAGCAGCCAGGCACATTTTAGCTAGTTTTACTT